>NC_059114.1:70144144-70356861 GCF_020740685.1 Jaculus jaculus | reverse complement strand
AGGAACTCTATCAATTCTGACTGACCCAAGAAATGGAGAGTTACAAGAGGTGGAGGAAGAATGACAAGTTACAAAGAGTTTTTCTGGACTCCAAACGTATATGAGGTCATACAGCATTCCTCTTCCTAAGGCTGGAAGATGTTAAGCAAGTGAAATAGGACAGACACAGAAAGGCAACGCCATCCTTAACTAAAGCAAAATAAAAAGCCCTTAAAGTCTCGGACTCAGATTTAGTCTATGTTTACATACAGTCATATTACCTTTCTGATTGGTGGCAGTTCTCCCATCAGGCTCAAAATTATATCCTGAATAAGTTCTTCAATATTCAAAAACCGAGAGAAAGGAAGCATTCTGCAAGCCCACTCCAATGCACTGAGACAGTGCTCAACCATGGCAGAGTCAAACTCCACGTCAAGGTCCTGAATGGATTTGGAAAAGATTCAGTGTCGCTTAGGCCTATATGGACAGATCAGACTGAGCTGAAAAGAATGTTCTGCAACAAACAGTAAAATCTTCTAGTACGAAATAATTTCCCAAGTAATTATTTTTATTTTTTATTATTTATTTATGTATTTGAGAGAGCAAGAGAGAAAGAGGCAGAGAGAGAGAAAGAGAGAGAGAGAGAATGGCCACTGAGAATGAACCTTGTGCAGCTGGCTTATGTGGGTCCTAGGGAATTGAACTGAGGTCCTTTGGCTTTGCGAGCAAACGCCTTAACTGCTAAGCCATCTCTCCAGCCCCAAGTAACTATTTTAAATTCTTATGCTCATATATACCTTTTCTCTCCTCACATTTTCTCTTGCTTTCTGATACTGTCTGCAACTGTGTGATAGCTTGTCACGGACGTGTAACATCCAACACAAAGCACAAAGTTCTCGAAAGTGCCCTGAAAAATACAAATATGAAAGAAAATTATACAAGTATGTACACTGATATCAGAACAAATCTATCTCTGCTATTTGTTTTCAAAATAAGTGTCTTCATTGTGTTAATTATAAAATAATATGTATTCATTATAAACACTTATGTATGGGTCATGGAGTTGTACATTTTTCTAGAATACTTCATACTTACCAGTTGCATGACTGTATGAAAACATACTTACAGAATAAATAGCTTACTCTACTAGCTCCCACTTTACTTGCTTTATAAATTTATAGCATGCTGCAGATATGTTTCAAAGCGAATATACATAACTCTATTGTAAAGTCATACAGAATATTGCTTTTTTATAGTGCTTGCAATGGAACACAGGGCTTCATATGCTAGTGAAGTGCTCTATCACTGAACTACAACCCTGAAAATTACTACCTTTTTTTTTAAAAAAAAAAGTTATTTACCACAGAGAATATGTGTGTGTTAGAGCCTCCTGCCAATGCAAATGAACTCCAGACACATGTTCTACTTTACATGGATACTGGAGACTCAAACCCAGGGTGGACAGCTTTGCATGCAAGCAACCTTTTATTTTATTTATTTATTTATTTATTTATTTATTTTGGTTTTTCGAGGTAGGGGCTCACTCTGGCCCAGGCTGATCTGGAATTTACTATGTTGTCTCAGGGTGGCCTCAAACTCATGGCGATCCTCCTACCTCTGCCTCCCAGGTGCTGGGATTAAAGGCGTGCATCACCATGCCCGGCTGCAAGCAACTTTTAATGCTGAGCTATCTCCCCAACCCCTGAAAACTTCTTGACATGCATTTTTCTTCAAAATGTGTTTAATACTAAAAAGTTTTCCCTATTAATTTTTTTTATTAAAAGCAACATATGGGCTGAGGGTATGGGTCACTTAGGGTTTGATCTTCTGATGCTAAAAAAAGGGCCTAGGTAGGGATGGGATACCTTCCAGTGAGTTGTTGACCAGAGAGTCACTGATACCCCCAAAATATTACAGGCCATTGTCAATGCTCTTGATTTCCCACCAGGAATAGATGGTAAAACCCTATTGCTGAAGACTACATACCTGGGCTGTAAGGTCATTGAGAAATCCTGCTAGAGCTGAGCTGAAAACCTCCTCCATGTAGACCAGCTGACAGAAAGCTGGAAAAAGCTATGCTGCATGCAGTTCAACGGTAGAGAGAAAAATCACCAGTGGAGATACTCAGCAGTGGACACTGCAAGCCTTATATTTGGCCAGCCAGGCCAAATGAGCCAACAGGTGCAATAGTGGCATGTCTCTCATGGTGGAAACCAACTGCCCCCTAATTGGACTGTAGGCCCATTCCATGGGAGGGAATACATGCCCAATACTGAAAACCTACAACAGGGGTAGTCATGAGCCCTAGGAGTGTAATGTCTGCTGCTGTCTGGCTAAATGTATATACTATGCTCACCAAACTGTCCAGTAAGCACTTCTCTTGATGTTCATACTAATATATAAATGCTACTCTCACTTTTGGTTAGAGAACCTTCTCTTTTCAGATGGCAGTGACCTTAAGATGACTCAGAAGGCATCGGTGCTGAGAAGTGACAGAGGAGTGCTCAGCACTGCAATATCTCTATCACACCTTCCAAGGCTCAGGGTCTGTGGGGGTTTGACTCAGGTGTCCCCCATAAACTTAGGTATCCTGAATTCTAGGTTCCCAGCTGATGGAGATTTGGGAATTAACACTTCCTGGAGGGAGTGTATTATTGGGGGCAGGCTTATGGGTGTTATAGCCAGTTTCCCCATGCCAGTGTTTGGCACACACTCCTGTTGCTATTGTCCACCTTATGTTGGCCAGGAGGTGATGTCCACTCTCTGCTCATGCCATCGTTTCCCCCTGCCATAGTGGAGCTTCCCCTCGAGCCTGTAAACCAAAATAAACCTCTTGTTCCCACAAGCTGCTCTTGGTTGGGTGATGTCTACCAGCAATGTGAACCTGACTGCAACAGGGTCCATTGCGGAAGAGGTGGTGGAAAGAATGTTAGAGCCAAAGGAAGGGCAGGTCTTCTTACAATATGCTCCTACAGACACAAAATGTCCTGGATATCCATGACATCACAGGGCCTGATACTATGTACACAAGACCATTATAATAAGAGGAAAAACTGATGACATCAAAATAAAAGAGACTGATTGAGAGGGGGAGGGGGTGTAATGGAAAGTGAAGTTGCAAAGGAGAAAGTGGGGGAGGGAGGGAATTACCATGGGTTATTGTCTACAATTATGGAAGTTGTCAATTAAAAGAAATTTAAGAATATATTAAAAAGAATTTTTTTAAAAAGGGAGGGGGCCCAGGAAAATGGCTAAGTAGTTAAAGCACTTGCCTACAAAGCCAAAGGACCCAGCTTCAATTTCTCAGTACCCTTGTGAAGTCAGATGCACAAGGTGAGGCATGCATCTGGAGTTTGTTTGCAATGGCTAGAGGCCCTGGAGTACCCATTCTCTCTCTCTCATAAGTAAAATATACATTTAAAAAAAGAGTAGTGTAAGCCAGGCATGGTGGCACACGTCTTTAATCCCAGCACTCGGGAGGCAGAGGTAGGAGGATCGCCATGAATTCGAGGCCACCCTGAGACTACATAGTGAATTCCAGGTCAGTCTGGGCTACAGTGAGACCCTACCTCAGGGAAAAAAAAAAAAAAAGAGTAGAGTGACATCCAGAGTTTTCTTCCTTCTAACCTGTTATGCAAATAATGGACACAGGTTATCAATAGAAAAAAATTTAATTACTTATTTAAGGAAGATGGAGCAAGAAAAAGAGAGAGAGAAGAAAGAAAGACAGAATGGGTGCACCAGGGCCTCCTGCCTCTAGCAATGAATTCCAGATGCATGTGTCACTATACACATATCTGCGTTACATAGGCACTGGGAAATGGAGCTTGGGTTGTCAGTTTTTGCAAGCAAGCATCTTCAACCACTGAGCTAATCTCTCTAGCCCCAAATGGGAGATTTTTAAATTATAAAAGAAAGTGAAAGTTGAAAATTAAATGCACAATATAATCAGTCACAAGTAAGACATATTAACATGGTTGGCTTGATGGTGTATGTCTGTAATTACAGCTCTCAGAAGGTTGGTTGAGGCAGGAGGTTCACAAGCTCAAAGCCAGAGTAGGAAATAGATCGAGGCCATTTTTCAAAATAAAAAAACAGAAGATATAACATAAAATTTAACGTGTGTGTGTGTGTGTGTGTGTGTGTGTGTGTGGTTTTTCAAAGTAAGGTCTCACTCTAGCCCAGGCTGACCTGGAATTCCCTATGCAGTCTCAGGGTGGCCTCAAACTCAAAGTGAGTCCTCCTACCTCTGCCTCCCAAGTGCTGAAATGAAAGGCATGCACCACCACACCCAGCTAAAATTTAGCAGTTTTTACCCATCAAATTGATCTTGAGGAATTATAAAATTTGGCATACTATTTCAGCAGGTATAAAATACCCATGTTTGGGCTGGAGAGATGGCTTAGCGGTTAAGCGCTTGCCTGTGAAGCCTAAGGACGCCGGTTAGAGGCTCGCTTCCCCAGGTCTCACGTTAGCCAGATGCACAAGGGGGCGCACACGTCTGGTGTTCGTTTGCAGTAGCTTGAGGCCCTGGTGTGCCCAGTCTCTCTCTCTCTCTTTATCTGCCTCTTTCTCTCTCTGTTGCTCTCAAATAAATTTAAAAAAAAGAAAAAGGTTTTTTAAATACCCATGTTCATTAATTCAGAAATTCTACTTCTGAGATGCTAGCTAAGGAAATATTTCAAAATACAGAATAGAGGGCCAGGCACAGTGGCCTACACCTTTAATCCCACCAGCACTTGGGAAGCAGGGGTTGGAGGACTGCTGTGATTTTGAGGCCAGCCTGAGACTAGAGAGTGAGTTCCAGATCATCCTAGGCTAGAGTGAGACCCTACCTTGAAAAAAAATAAACAAACACACACACACAGACATGCAGACACAAATACAGAATAGAACTGATATAACCCAAAGTAAAAGACCAAGTCAAGTGAAAAACATCATTATTCACACTTAGGCTAAGCTTCAAGCAAGAAGTTCTTTTGACAAACCTATTGCTCTCACAGAAACCTCATCGAGCTTGCAGTCTCCAGTTGATTCAAATCTAAAGAAGGCTGTGCCTCGTTTACAGTAATTAAGTAAAGATTCCGGGAAAGGACTCAGCGATGGAAGGGACCCTTTCATTCGAATCTGAAAAGCAAAGAATGACGAAACGCTTATTATCAACAATATGCTAATTTCACCTTTTATTTTATTATCTTTGTGTATATGTTCATATGTATGTATGTGGGTGCCTGTTTCTACGTGAGTGCCGGCATGCACCTGTCATGGCATGTGTGTGGAAGTCACAGGGTAACTTTATGTATATGATCTTGTGTGTGCGTGCGTGCATGAGTGTGTGTTTACATGCGAGCAAGGATACGCCTGCCACTGCACGTGAGTCGAAGTCAAAGGGTAACTTTACAGGTAGGGCCTCACCTACTCACTTTATCTGAGCCATTGGCCCAGCCCCGAACCACAAGTGACACTTTCTATGCACAGGGCAGGCTTATCAGGAGATCTGATCACAGTCCTCTTTCTCAGCAGAAGAAACTTCCTCTATGTAGCTTGTTATAAACAAGCCTAAAATTTATGGATTCAGAGGGTAGGATTCCTTGGAAAAGTGCCACTTTAATATGTTTCAGTTGTTTTACACAGCACATGAATGTTTAAGACATTCTCATACCTTCTGTTCAAAAAGAAAAAAATAGGGCTGGAGAGCAGGGCGTGGTGGCGCACGCCTTTAATCCCAGAACTCAGAAGGCCGATAGGAGGATCGCCGTGAGTTCGAGGCCACCCTGAGACTACATAGTGAATTCCAGGTCAGCCTGGGCTAGAGTGAGACCCTACCTGGAAAAAACAAAACATATATGTATATGTGTATGTGTATGTGTATGTGTATGTGTATGTGTATGTGTATGTGTATGTGTATGTGTGTGTATGTGTGTGTGTGTGTGTGTAAGATTTATTTTAAGAGAGAGTAGAAATAAAGCAGAAAAGCTGCAAGCTAAGACGGGTCCCCACCCCAAGCTGGGAGAGGCCTAGAGAGGGAAAGTCCAAATCCCCATTTCCATACCTTCTGCATGACTCTTCTTGCCCACCTCAGCTTCAAGATGTACCACTGAGCTATAGGAAAAGAGCACTGTGCTGCCTGGAAAAGCAAGAGGACCCGCTGAAGGACTGCAGACACCTTTTGACGATTATCCTTTTCAGCTTTTAAAAGAAGATCATCACCATGTTCCTGAGGACGACAGAACAAGCACCCACTGATAAAACTATTATTATTATTATTATTATTAAGCCCAGCGCTCGGGAGGCACAGGTAGAAGGATCACATTGAGTTCGAGGCCAGAACTATGGAGTGAGTTTCAAGTAAGCCTGAGCCAGAGTGAGACCCTACCTCAAAAAAAAACAAAAAAAACAACTATTTTCACTTTTTTTTTTTTTTTAGATAGGGGCTCTTACTAGAGCCCAGGCTAACGTGGAACTTACTACCTTGCTATGTAGCACAGGCTGGCCCTGAACTTACACCAATCCTTTGCTCTCACCCTTCTGAGAGCTGGAATGAAAAGCATACACCACCACACTGAGCTATCACCTTCATTTGACAACATTTGATGTTACATAAGGCCATACACTCAGCAAATAGCAATGCTGGGAAACCACACATTTGTCTTCCAATCTTGCATTTGTTTTCATGAATACTTCAGATCAAAGGGGCTTTCTTTAATGGCAGCAGATGACAAGTATGTCCCAGTCTAGAATATCATATAATTTTCATTATTTTCACATCAAAAAGTTAGTATTTGAGCTGGGCGTGGTGGCGCACGCCTTTAATCCCAGCACTCGGGAGGCAGATGTAGGAGGATCACCCTGAGTTTGAGGCTACCCTGAGATTTCATAGTGAATTCCAGGTCAGCCTAGACTACAGTGAAACCCTACCTTGAAAACAAAACAAAATAGTATTTGTGAATTTAAGGTTTTAGTTTTTTAAAAGCATGGAATGTGTCACGAATTTGAGTGACATCCTTGCGCGGGGACCATGCTAATTTTCTCTGTATTGTTCCAATTTTAGTATATGTGCTGCTGAAGCGAGCACAAATCTTGCATTTTTAACATGATGTTTGTTTTGTATGTATTGTATTTTTTAAATTTTTTTATTTATTTGAGAGAGAGAGGGTCAGAATGGGTGTGCCAGGGCCTTCAGCTGCTGCAAGTGAACTTCAGACGTGTGTACCCCCTGTGCCCATGTGCGACATTGGATGCTTGTGTCACTAAGTGTCTGGCTTACGTGGGACCTGGAGACTCAAACATGAGGGCTTGGGCTTTGCAGGCAAGTGCCTTAACCACTGAGCCACCTCTCCAGCCCAGATGTAGTTGTTTTAAACACGAGACAAAATCAAGTTCAAGTTAAGTGAAGGAGTGGCACGCTGAGCTTACCTCACTAAGGACAGCTGGCTGGGGGCAGTACAGTGGAGGAGCTGGAAGATACAGGCCGACAGGCACCAAGCTCCACAGCTTCGTACTGAAGACCTTGGCCGACTCCATCAGTAGCTGAAGCGTCTCTGAAACAACATCTGCGTCTGCCATGACTGCTGCTTTCAGTACTTCTTGCACAGACGCCAACAGCAGCTGAGCATCTTCCTCTTCAATGGGGTCTATTAAACACAGAGTGCAGCGAATGAAGCTAAGGTGTGGTAGCGCAGGGCCACGATTGCACAACTCAGGAGGCTGAGGCAGGAAGACTACATATTCAAGGCCAGAATGGACTACCCAGTGAGATGCTGTCTCAAAAAAATAATTACAAATGCCTAAAAGAAGTAACAGACACTTGGTGGGTAAGTGCTCTTCCAATGAGCTGTATCTCCAATCCACACCAATGTTTTGACCCAACATCAGTTTACATTGATGCTCCTGTGATTAAGTGCAAATATCACCCTTGGTTTTTCTTGCACGTTATGTGTTTGTGGTACATGAATGTGGAGGCCAGATTTCACATTTGGTTTCTTCCTCCAATAATTCTTCCTTAATTTTTTTTTTTTTTTTTTTTTAGTTTTTAGTTTAGTTTAGTTTTGTTTCTTGGTTTATCAAGTGGTTCTTGCTGTAGCTCAGATTGACCCTGCAATCACTCTGTAGTCTCAGGCTGGCCTCAAACTGCTGGCGATCCTCCTACCTCTGCCTCCCAAGTGCTGGGATTAAAGGTGTGAGCCACCACGCCTGATCTTTTTTTCTGTTTTTGGAGGTAAAATATCACTCTAGCCCAGGCTGACCTGGAATTCACCACATAGACTCAGGCTGGCCTCGAACTCACAGTGCTCCTCCTACCTCTGCCTCCCGACCGCTGGGATCAAAGGTGTGCACCACCACGCTTGGCCTCTCGTGCTTAAAATTTTGAGACAGGGTCTCTCTCTAGAACCTGGAGCTTGCCAATTTGTCAAGTCTAGCTATCCAGGTTGCCTTGTGGATCCCGTGCTGTCTGCATAATGTTGGCTTAGAGGTGGGCTGCCATGCCCACCCAGCAGTTATGTGAGACGTGAGGATACAAGCTCCAGTCTTATGCTTTTATGAGAAGTGCTTTACCCATTGGGCCATCTCCGAAGCCTTCATTCCTTTTATTTATTTATTTATTTATTTATTTATTGGTTTTTCGTGGTAGGGTCTCACCCTAGTCTATGCTGACCTGGAATTCACTCTGTAGTCTCATGATGGCCTTGAACTCATGGCGATCCTCCTACCTCTGCCTCCCAAGTGCTGGGATTAAAGGCGTGTGCCACCATGCCCAGCTCCCTTTATTTTTTAAAAATAAAATTTTAGGGCTAGAGAAAGGGCTTAGCAGTTAAGGTGCCTGCCTGTGAAGCCTAAGGACCCATGGCCTACTCTCCAGAACCCACATAAGCTTACTCTCCAGATCCCAGACTCACAAGGCGACACAAGCATGCAAGGTCGCACATGTGCACAAGATAGCACACGCATCTCGAGTGGATGGAGGCCCTAACGTGCCAATTCTCTTTCTCTCTCTTTCGCACAGGAGAAAGGCCAGTCTGTTGGGCTTGCCTCAAAAAAAAAATTATTTATTTATTTGCAAGCAGAGAGAGACAGACAAAGAGACAGAATGGACACACCAGGGCCTCTAGCCACTGCAAACTAACTCCAAATGCATGAGCCTCTTAATGCATCTGGCTTTATGTGAGTACTAGGGAATCAAATCCAGGTTATGAGGCTTTGAAGGCAAGGGCCTTAGCCACTGAGCCATCTCTCTATCTATCTATCTAGCCCCCATTAGGCTGGGTGTGGTGGCACATGTTTTTTTTTTTTTTTTGGTTTTCCAAGGCAGGGTCTCTAGCTCAGGATGACCTGGAATTCACTATGTAGTCTCAGGGTAGCCTCGAACTCTCAGCGATCTTCCTACCTCTGCACACACCTTTAATCCCAGCACTGAGGAGGCAGAGTTAGTGTGTGTATGTATATGTGTGTGTGTGTATATATATATATATAATTGGGCTGGGGAGATGCTTATTGGTTAAGGCACTTGCCTGCAAAGCCAAAGGGCCTCAGTTTGATTCCCCAGAACCCATGTTAGCCAGATGCACAAGATGGCGCATGCATCTAGAGTCATTACACTTTGTAGGCAAGACCTTAACTGCTGAGCCATCTCTCCAGCCCTACCTCTTTCCTTATTTATTTATTTGTTTGTTTTTCAAGGTGGGGTCTCACTCTAGTCCAAGCTGACCTGGAACTAGTCTCAGGGTGGACTTAAACTCAGAGGGATCCTTCTACCTCTGCCTCCCATGTGCTGGTATTTAAGGCATGAGCCACCACGCTCTTTTTTTTTTTTTTTTTTTTTTTTCTGGTTTTTCGAGGTAGGGTCTCACTCTAGCCCAGGCTGACCTGGAATTCACTATGTAGTCTCAGGGTGGCCTTGAACTCATGGCGATCCTCCTACCTCTGCCTCCCAAGTGCTGGGATTAACAGTGTGCACTACCACGCCTGGCTACGCTCTTTCATTTTTGTTGTTGTTGTTTTTTTAAATTTATTTATTTGACAGCAACAAACAGAGAGAGAAAGAGGAAGAGAGACAGACAGAGAGAGAATGGGCATATCAGAGCCTCTAGTCACTGCAAACAAACTCCAGATGCATGTGCCACCTTGGGCATCTGGCTTATGTGGGTCCTGGGGTCCTTAGGCTTCACGGGCAGGCACTTAACTCTTAACCCCTAAGCCATCTCTCCAGCCTGCACTTTCTTTTTTTTTTTTTTTTTTTAAGGTTTTCAAGGTAGGGTCTGACTCTAGCTCAGGCTGACCTATAATTCACTATGTATTCTCAGGGTGGCCTCGAACTCATGGCAATCCTCCTACCTCTGCCTCCAGAGTGCTGCGATTAAAGGCGTGTACCACCACCCCAGCTTACCCCTATTTCATTTTTTTGATAAGCTTATTTCAAAGTTTCAATATATCTAAATGTCATTAAATGTTTATATGATCATAAGGTTTATATTAATCTGATACATGCAGATCTTGTGTAAGAAACGCACCAGTAAATTGTTTATATTTTGAGCCAACTTCATTTTTTGATTCCAAAGAGGCTGGCTGACCTAAAAAACACCTCAGTTTTTCTTGGAAGATTTGTGCTGGAGTCATATTTAATGGTAGATTCATACTCTTTTTCTTGTACCTGAAGTGACATAAAATTAATGGAAATGTATGCAAATTTTGAAAAAAGTAATGATTTCAAACATCAACAATGAAACGTGAAAATTTAAGAAACTATGGATTTACGTGCTTTAATCATCCTAATTGTAAAAAGAAAATACTACACTAAAGCTCTTCCTATGATGTCAATGCATTTCCCCAGTCTCATTTCCTACTGTTACCCTCCATATGTACCCTATATGCAATAAACCCAAAAAAAAAATTATATACTTTCTTTATTTGAGAGAGAGACAATGGGCATTCCAGGACCTCTAACCACTGCAAACACACACACACACACACACACACACACACACACACACACACACAAAACCTCCAAACGAATGTACTACCTTGTCTATCTGGCTTTATGAGGGTATTGAGGAATCAAACCTGGGTCCTTGGGCTTTGCAGGCAAGAGACTTAACTGCTAAGCCATCTCCCCAGCCCAATTTTTTAATATTTTATTTTATATATTTGAGAGAGAGAGAGACAGGCAGATAGAGACAGAGAGAAAAACTTTTTGCCAAAAGCATTTACTCATGTTTATGGTGTTCACTCTCATTAGCTACTCAGTTCATCCAGTCAACGCTGATCCAAATGACATCTACATGGAGTGCTTCCTGCCTTTGTCCCACTTCCTACAATTAATCTCCCTATTACACTACTAGTGCTTTTCTTGCCACACTATGTAAATTATAATCATGCTTTGTCCTATTTACTCTACTAAATGTAAGTGCCTTAAGAAGCTTATATCCACTAAAATATCTGACAAGCTTTGTATAAAGAACTTAATAAATTTGTGTTGATTGACTAAAAAACATTAATCCTCAAAAAAACTTTAAAAAATCAAACATAATTTACATAGCCTAAAATTCAAATCATCTAGGCTGGAGAGATGGCTTAGCAGATAAGGAGCATGCCTGTGAAGCCTAAGGATCCAGGTTCAATTCTCCAGGTCCCATGTAATCCAGATGCTCATGATGGCGCAATTGTCTAGAGTTCATTTGCAGTGGCTAGAGACCCTGGAATGCCCATTCTCACTCTCTGTCTCTCTAACAAATGAATAAAAACAAATTTTTTAAAATTCAAATTATCTCCAGGTGGGGGTGATGCTTGTCTATAATCACACCACTCAGGAAGCTAAGACAGGAGGATTCTGAGTCTGAGGCCAGCCTGGGATCCTATCTCAGGAAGGGAGGAAGGAAGGGAGGGAGGAAGGAGGGGAAAGGAAGGAGGGAAGAAGGGAAGGAGGGAAGAAGGAAGGAAGGAAGGAAGGAAGGAAGGGAGGAAGGAAGGAAAGGAGGGATGGAAGACAGAAAACCTGAGACTACACAGCAAATTCCAGGTCAGTCTGGTCTAGAGGGAGATTTTTACCTAAAAAAAAAAAAAAAAGAAAGAAAGAAAGAAAAAAAGAAAGGAAGGAAAAAAAACAACCCCCAAATCCCACTTGGAATAAACTCTCATGTTACTAATTGCCCTCTGAGAACATTACTAACACAAAAAAATGTTAAATAAATGAATGTTTCAGCACAGATCAGTGAGCCACTCAATGATAGCTCAGCACAGAAATCCCTCTACTCATTTTATTTAAAATTAAATTGAGGGATGGGAGAGATGACTTAGTGGTTAAGGAGCTCGCTCATGAAGCCTAAGGACCCAGGTTTGATTCCCCAAGTCTCATGTAATCAGCCAGATGCATAAGGTGACGCATGTGTTTGGAGTTCATTTGCAGCGGTAGAAGCTCTGGTGTGCCCATTCTCTCTATGTCTGTCTCTCTCCTTCTCTCTCCCTTTCTCTAATAAGTAAATAAAAATAATTAAAATTAAATTGAAAATTCAGTTCCTAGGTCTCACCATCTACCTTTCGCTCAGTACTTACTGTGGTTAGCAGCTAATACATACTTAGCGAGCACATAAACAGTAAAGGAATTCTACTAGACAAAGCAGAACAAGGAATTTTACATATGTAAATACAAGAGAAGAAATGACACCATTATACCATATCTAAAGTGTGCTTAAAAATACATACCTCGCAGATTTGCAATCACGTTTACAAAACAGTTGGAAGGCCACACCAACTGAAACAGATGTCTTCCAATCTCCAAGTTTATGTGCCATCCACACGGCCTCTGGAACCAGGCCACTGATAAATAATAATTCAAGTGCATATTCAACTGACCATACATTTGAGAGATTCTGATCTCTTATGGCCGCGGCCACCTTAGAGTGTTGCAGAGGAATAAGTCGTAGGGACTGCTCTGTGAAATAGAAAAAAACAATCCTAAAATTAATTTGGAAGCACAAAAAACCCTTGAATATCTAAACAATTTTGAATATCTAAAACAATTTTGAGCAACAAAAATAAGTCTGGTAGTATCACCATACCTGATTTTAACCTGTATCACAAAGCCACAGTAATAAAAACAGCATGGTACTGGCACAAAAAGACAGGTAGATCAATGGAACAGAAAAGAGGACCCAGATGTTAAGTCTGGGTAGCTACAGCCACCTGATCCCTGACAAAAATGCCAAAAATACTCATTGGAGAAAATTCAGCCTCTTCAGCAAATGGTGCTGGGAAAACTGGATATGTATCTGTAGAAGGATGAAAATAGATTCTTCTCTCTCTCCATGCACAACAATTAAGTCCAATGGATTAAAGACCTTAACATCAGACCTGAAACTCTGAAACTTCTAGAGGAAAAAGTAGGGGAAATCCTTCAACATATTGGTTTTAACAAAGACTTTCTGAATTTAACTCCAATTGCTCAGGCAATAAAACCACAGATTAATCACTAGGACCTCATGAAATTACAAGGATTTTGTACAGCAAAGGACACTGTGAATAAAGCAAAGAGGCAACCTACAGAATGGGAAAAAATCTTCGCCAGCTATACATCTGATAGAGAATTAATATCTATAATATACAAAGAACTCAAAAAATTAAATAATAATAAATCAAACAAGCCAATTAAAAATGGGCTATGGAACTAAATAGAGTTCTCAAAAGAAGAAATGATGGCATATAAACATCTAAAAAAATGTTCTATATCCCTAGTCATCAGGGAAATGCAGATTAAAACTATGTTGAGATTCCATCTCACTCCTGTCAGATTGGCCACCATCATGAAAACAAATGACCACAAATGCTGGCAAGGATGTAGAAAAAAGAGGAACCCTGTTGGTGGGAATGCAATCTGGTCCAGCCATTGTGGAAATCAGTGTGGAGGTTCCTAAGACAGCTAAAAATACATCTACCGTATGACCCAGCTATAGTACTCCTGAGCATATATCCTAAGGACTCATCTCATTACCTTATATATCTTTGGGAATTAATGAAATATCTCTATCACACCTTCCAAGGCTCAGGGTCCATTGAGGAAGAGGTGGCAGAAAGAGCCAAAGGAAGGGTAGGACTCCTTACAACACGCTCATCCAGACATAAAATAGCCCAGATATCCATGACCTCGCAGTACCTGACACAACGTACACAAGACCATTATAATAGGAGAAAAAGATGATGACATCAAAATAAAAGAGACTGAGAGGGGGAGAGGATATGATGGAGAGTGGAGTTTCAAAGGGGAAAGTGGGGGGAGAGAGGGAATTACCATGGGTTATTGTCTAAAATTATGGAAGTTGTCAATAAACAAGCAAGCTTAATTAAAAAAATAGAAACTTTGGGGCTGAAAGAATGGCACCCACATAAAGCTACATGCAAGAAGTAGTAGTCTGGGGCTGGAGGGATGGTTTAGCACTTAAGGCATTTGCCTATAAAGCCAAAGGACTCAGGTTCAAACTCCCCACGACCCACGTTAATCAGATGCACAAGGGGGTGCATGCATCTGGAGTTCGTTTGCAGTGGCTGGAGGCCTTGCCATGTCCATTCTCCCTCTCGCTCTGTCAAATTAACAAGTAAATAAAAATAATTTTTTAAAAAAGTGGTTGTCTGGCATTTGCTTGTTTGTAGCAGCAAGAGACCCTGGGCACATTCATACACATCCAAATAATTTTGTAATGGAAACTATAAATGCCCATTTGCCCAAATTTTGTGAAAAAAAAAAATCCAAGTTAATTAAAAGAAATCTAAGTAACTGTCTTTCTGGGATTCTGTTTGCTCATATACAGCCACTAACCACCTTCTATGAGTCAGGCACTGTGCTAAAACAGTGTGAATGCTATAGGATAAAATAAAATAAAATCAGGCTTTGAACAGTAGGTGCAAAAAGCAAGGCAGAAAACCACTTATCACATTACCTGTTTTAATGTGAAGGGGAGGAAGGACATTCACACTATGAGGGGGCAGGATGCAAAGTGGCTGATGGGTGAAATAGGAGGCCATGAAACGCGCCATGCACCGGACAGCGTTCACTGCCGCCTCAGGGTGCACATTTCCAGCCACTGCAGATTCACAGGGAGACGTCACAGAATCTAAGGAACACAGCAAACGACCAAGAGATTCTTAGCAAACAATCCAAAAGTGCTAACGTTTAAGTTCATCATGTAAGGATACAATTAACTTTTTCTGAGATAAGTACCTATGACCTATGCAAGTTAAGTTATAATAGATATCCATAGTTCTTAAAGTCGACTAGAACAAAGATAATAAACACATAACTTGGGAAATATGCATAACTTTCACTAGTTTTCTTTCTTTCTTTTTTTTTTTTGAAAGAGACATTTTCTTGGGCTGGTGAAATAGCTTAACAGTTCAGGTGTTTGCCTGAGAAGCTTAGGGACCCCAGTTTGATTCTCCAGGACCCACATAAGCCAGATGCACAAGGGGATGCATGTGTCTGGAGTTCGTCTGCAGTGGCTCTCTTTCTATCAAATTAAATAAACACACTTTCTTTATTAAAAAAATTTTATTTATTTACTTGAGAGAGACAGAAAGACACAGACAGAGAATGATGATCAATGATGTTAAGCCAGATGTAAGGGTGCATGTCTATAATCCCAGCACTTGGGAGGCTGAGACAGAAAGATTAGCTGCAGTTTGAGGCTAGCCTGGGCTAGACATAGTGAGTACTAAGATAGCCAGAGCTGCATAGCAACCCCTTTTCTTGAAAAATAAATGAATAAACAAGCAAATAATTATACAGGATTTAAAAAAGCATACCTGAGCAATCTTGACTTTCTTTTCCTAGTAACTGAGACCACCGTAGTATTTCTCTTGCTAGGTGATCACATAATCCTTGTGCATCATTTAAATTGTAGCTATACAGGTGGCAGTATAAGAGAGAAAGATAATAGCGCATCTGAAGAAAGCATGTCCTTCGTCCTCCTGAAACAGGAAAGAATTATTTACCTTAAAAACATGTTAGCAAAGCCGAGCATGGCAACGCACGCCTTTAATCCCAGCACTCGGGAGGCAGAGATAGGAGGATTGCTGTGAGTTTGAGGTCACCCTGAGACTACATGGTGAATTCCAGGTCAGCCTGGGCTAGAATGAGACACTACCAAAAAAAAAAAAAAAAAAAAAAAAACATTAGCAAGGAAATACTCTTTGGCTAGGGCTTGGAAGACAGAAATACAGAAATATACAGCTTGGGAAAATGCATCAAGCTATACAATTACAATACATAAATTTTTCTGGAACTGTTTTATTCTTAAGTAAGCAAAATATTTTACCCCTATAAGAGACATATCTGCTATGGGGATAAGCAACTGCTCTAATTGGATTTGAGGCCTGCTCCTTGAGAGGAAATTCATGTTTACTATTGAAAACCTCTGGCTGGGAAATTCACGAACCCTAGCAGAGAAGTGACTGCCGTTGTTTGGCTGCAGGGGTCTGTGATGCCCACCAAACTGCCTTCTAAGTACTTATGTTTATGCCTACATACCAGTGTTGCTCTCACTTTGGGTTAGAGAAGTTTCTCTTTTCAGATGGCAATAACTACTGGGGAGACACAAAACTTGTCAAAGTAGGGCTAGAAAGATGGCTCTGCAGTTAAAGGTTCTTGCTTGCAGAAGCCTGATCGCCTGGGTTCAGTTCCCTAGTATCCATGGAAAGCCAGATGCACAAAGTGGCACATGTGTCTGGAGGTCATTGGCAGGAGGCCCTGGTGTGCCCATCCTCCCTCCCTCTCTCCTGTCTATGTTTGCAATAAATAAATAAAATTATTTTTAAAAACTTGTCACAGTACTGAGAAAAAAAGAAGTGTCTCAGCACTGAATGAGGCACCTCTATCACAACCTCCATGGCTTAGGAACTGAAGTGGAAAAGGTGGCATAAGGAATATAACAGAGGCCGGGCGTGGTGGCGCACACCTTTAATCCAGGCACTCGGGAGGCAGAGGTAGGAGGATCACCATGCGTTCGAGGCCACCCTGAGACCACATAGTGAATTCCAGGTCAGCCTGAGCTAGAGTGAGACCTTACCTCAAAAAAATAAAAAAAATTTAAAAAAAGAATATAAGAGGGGCCGGGCATGATAGCGCATGCCTTTAACCCCAGCATTCAGGAGGCAGAGGAAAGAGGATCACTGTGAGTTCAATATAGCTCAGCCTGAGCTAGAGTGAGACCCTACCTCAACCCCCCATCAAAAAAAAGAATATAAAAAGGAGCAGGAGAGATGGCTTAGAGGTTAGCGGTTAGGGCACCTGTCTGCAAAGTCAAAGGACCTAGGTTCAATTCCCTAGCACCACATAAAGCCAGATTCACAAGGCGGCACATATGTCTAGAGTTCTTAGCAGTAGCTGGAGGATATGGCATGCCCATTCTCTATCTGCCTGCTTCTCTGTCAAATAAATAAATAAAAATTAAATATTTTAAAAAAAATAAAAGAAGCTGGGTGTGGTAGCACACACCTTTAATCCTAGCACTCTGGAGGCAGAGGTAGAAGGATCACCATGAGTTTGAGGCCACCCTGAGACTCCATAGTGAATTCCAGGTCAGCTTGGACCAGAGTGAGACCCTATCTCAAAAAACAAGAAACAAAAATAAATAATAAAAGAATATAAGAGCCTGGCTGGGTGTGGTGGCACACGTCTTTAATCCCAGCACTTGGGAGGCAGAGGTAGAAGGATCCCATGAGTTAGAAGTAACACTGAGATTACATAGTGAATTTAAGGTCAGCCTGGGCTACAGTGAGACCCTAACTCAAAACAAACAAAGGGCAGGGAGGAGTGCTTGGGAATGCTATTTCCCAGACACAAAGTGCTCCTAATCATAATCTCACAGAAGTTGTTCTCTGTATAAATTCTGAATAATGTTGGCCCCACCAGCAGGTTGTCATGGAAGATGGAGGAGGGAGAAAAAGGATATCAATATAGAAGAGCAAATAGTAGGAAAGAAGTGGGTGTTTAGTAGAGAGGGATAGGAGACAAAAAAAAAAAAAAAGATATGGGATTATACAATTTAAAAATAAAAGCCAGGCATGGTGGCGCACACCTTTAATCCCAGCACTCGGAAGGCAGAGGTAGGAGGATCGCCATGAGTTTGAGGCCACCCTGAGACAACATAGTGAATTCCAGGTCAGCCTGAGCTAGAGTGAGTGTCTACCTCAAAAAAAAAATGGGGCTGGAGAGATGGCTTAGCAGTTTAGGGTTTAGGTATTTGCCTGCAAAGCCAAAGGATCCTGCTTCGATTCTCCACGACCCATGTAAGCCAGATGCACAAGGGGTGCTTGCATCTGGAGTTTGTTTGCAGTGGCTGGAGGCTCTAATGCACCCATTCTCTCCTTCTTTCTCTCTCTCTCTCTCTCTCTCTCTGCCTCTTGTGCTCTCTCAAATAAATAAATAAGTAAAATATATTTTTTAAAATTCACTTTTTTTTAGTTATTTATGGGTTTTTCAAGGTAGGGTCTTGCTGTAGTCCAGGTTGACCTGTAAGGTGTGTGCCACCATGCCCAGCTCTACATTTTTTTTTTTTTTTTTTGGAGAAAGAAAGAGGCAGATAGTAGATAGACATATAGACAGAGAATATAGGTGCACCAGGGCCTCTAGCCACTGCAAACAAACTACAGATGCATGCACCACCTTGTGCATCTGGCTTACATGGGTACTGGGGAATCAAACCTGGGTCCTTAAGCTTTGTAGGCAAGTGCCTTAACCACTGAGCCAATTCTCAGCCCCTTCTACTTTTATTTTTATTTATTTGAGAGAGAGAAGGGGAAAAAAGGAGAGAGAGAATGGGCATCCCAGGGCCTCCAGCCACTGCAAACGAACTCCAGATGCATGGGCCATCTTGTGCATCTGGCTTGCCATACCATGCAAGATCTTCCTTCATTATTTGTTCCCATTGAGCTCTAAATATTACATTTAAAAATTACATATTCTACTCCTACTAAGCTACTTGCAGCTTACCAAACTGCCATTGTTTATGCCTGTTGTTCTTAAATATTATATCCTCTGCTAAACCTTCTCTACAATCTTAACTGGCCAATTTCAACTCAACGTTAAATTTCAGCTCCTCTGGGAGTGGTACACCTTTAATCCCAGCACTCAGGAGGCAGAGGTAGGAGGATTTCTGTGACTTTGGGGCCCTCCTGAGACTGCATAGTGAATGCTAGGCCAGCCTGAGCTAGCCTTTCCTCGAAAGAAAAAAAAAAAATTCCAGGCTGGAGAGATGGCTTAGTGGCTTAGCACTTGCCTGTGAAGCCTAAGGACCTCGGTTCAAGGCTCAATTCACCAGTACCCGTGTAAGACAGATGCACAAGGTGATGCATGTATCTGGAGTTCGTTTGCAGTGGCTGGAAGCCCTGGTGCGCCCATTCTTTCTCGCTCTTTCTCTGTCTGTTGTTCTCAAATAAATAAATAAAAATTAAAAAAAGAATCTTCATTTAAAAAAAAAAAATCCCATGTTGGGCTGAAGAGATGGCTTAATGGTGAAGGCGCTTGCCTGCAATTCCAAAGGACCCAGAATGGATTCCCCAGTACCCATGTAAGCCGGACACAAATGGGGCGCATGCTTCTGGAATTTATTTGCAGTAGCTAGAGGCCCTGGAGCACCCATTCATATTCATTTTCTCAGTCTCTCTCTCTCATAAATAAATAAATAAAAATTTAAAAAAATAATATTCTTAAGAATCCCATGTGAAAGCAGGCCTGCCAGTGCTCAGCTACGGAGAGCCCTGAAGAATATTGTCTCTGGCTTTGGGAGATCCGGTGGTCACTGCTGCTGAAGAAAACGGGCTCCACGCCTTTGTTTCTTCGTTTGTTGGTGCTCCTGAAGACAGTGTGTACTTGAGTGATCTTACTAAGCAAGTGGGACTTCCCAGGTGATCTGTACTTAATCTTTTTAAAGTCAGCAATGATCTGGTTTATGTGGCCTTCAGCAAGTTGGAGCTTTTCAGAAGATAAAATGATAGTTTTCATTAAGGCAGCTATAATTTTAATCTTTCTAAAACTTCCCAAGGTAAATTATTCTTAGAAACTGATTTTGATTGTTAAGTGCTACAAATAGTGCAATCTTCTTGATAATTTTTGTCCATACTTGCTATGTAAATGTATATGCCTGACATTTGATTCCTTCCTTCCTTATTAGGTATAGACTCTGTTCCTTTGTAAATCGATGGTGCAATAAATATCTTTTTAACTTGGAAAAAAAAAAAAGAATTCCATGTGAACCATACACAAACCAATTGTAGGAAACTTGAATTTCTCAAGGGAAAGGAACCTTAGCTCAATGACTCTCAAAGTCTATCAGGTGGGGATGAACTTTTTGGTGTATGGTTTCCCATTTAAATATCTGTAGTGACTCTAAATGGAAAAAAAAAAAAAAAGATTTAAGTTTTAAATCTCATTTCTGTCCATTAACAATCAACTACAAGTTTCATCATGAATGGGGGTGGGAAGGTTGACAAAAGTCAGGAAACTTAACTAGAGTTCTAAGACTAACTTTAAACAAAAATGTCTGCAACCAAACTGCCTACCCTATGTGTTCTATTGGACATTACGATGCTGTAAGCATCCTTGGCTTTGTTTTCAGCTCTGCAGCAAGTTAATCTATGTTCTCACCAGTATCATGGTACATGCCATTTTCACACCCCCTACCTTTCTCTTGGGTTGCTTGTAGAGCCTTCTTCCACAGCTGAACAGATGTTTCATATGAGCCCAGAAGGAAGCACTCCTCACCTAGGAAATGTTCAATCAACAGTTAGTTATACTACTTTATAAAAGTTTTCTTTTTTTTAAGATTCAGTAGATACATCGCAACCATAAATAATCTTGAAATACTTGAAGGAAATTTAAAATGTCAAAGCCCAGTTAATTATTTCATATAAGTGAGGAGACAGAAATTGTTTACTGGACACTGACCATTGATAGGTGTAAGTACGAAGGCTTCATACAAGCTGTCACCGGCAGTCTGTAAGTTGCTCTGTATACGACACAACAGGCTCTTGACAGCAGACATTTCATGTATCATATTTTCAGTTAACTGTCTGTCACCTTCCGGAATTCTTGGACTTAATTGTGCTTGATACCATAAAGTTTTTTGGAACAATATTCTCCAGAGGGCAATCAATCTGTGCACAAATGGGTAATGAACAAAAGCAAAGTTCAGTAGCAATTAAAATGAATTTTGCCCCCTTCATAGCCTGTACTCTCTTTTGCCTATATTTTTCAGATGCTACAGAAAATACTGACCAGGTTTAAAGACAGTAAAATAATAAAAGAATACATAACAAATATATATAATATGAATGATAAGATCTATACCCACAGAACAAAAAAATGCATAGAGGGCTAGTGAAGTGCCTTAGCAGTTAAGGCACTTTGCCTGTGAAGCCTAAGGACCCAGGTTCAATTCCCCAGTCGCCACATAAGCCAGACACACAAGGTGGCATGTGTGTCTGGAGTTCATTTGTAGTGGCTAGAGGCCCTGGTGCACTCATTTTCTCTATCTGCCTCTTCCTCTCTCTCAAATAAATAAGTTTGTTTTTAAAATGCATAGATATATCAGGTATAGCATGTTATTTTGAAATAGATACTTAATATAGCATTCTTTTTTGGCATGTGTGTGTGGAGTGTGTGTGGCACGCTGTCATGTATGTGCGCAGTATGTGTGTGCGTGTGGAGTATGTGTGGTACACTGTCATGTATGTGCGCAGTATGTGTGTGCGTGTGGAGTATGTGTGGTACACTGTCATGTATGTGTGCAGTATGTGTGTGTGTGTAGCATGTGTGGTACGCTGTCACGTGTGCACGCAGTATGCATGTGTGTGTGGAGTATGTGTGGTACGCTATCATGTATGTGCGCAGTGTGCGTGTGGAGTATGTGTGGTACACTGTCATGTATGTGTGCAGTATGTGTGTGCGTGTGGAGTATGTGTGGTACACTGTCGTGTATGTGTGCAGTATGTGTGTGCGTGTGGAGTATGTGTGGCACGCTGTCATGTGTGTGTGCACCCAGTGTGCATGCCTGCAGAGATCAGAGGAGGGCTTTGGATGTCTTTCTCTTTTTACTCATCTGCCTTGTTCTTTGACACAGAGTCTCTCAGTGAACCCAGAGCTGCCAGTCTTGCTGTATTTTTGGCCAGCAAGCCCCACAATTCTCTGCTCTCTGCCCACCTCCGCCTGTAGGGCTGGAGTTACAGAAATGCCTTGCCACACTAGCTATACACCTGAGTGCCGGGGAACAGAACTTGGGCAACCTCAGCTTTTGTGTTGGTGCAGCAAGCGCCCTTAGCCACTTGGCCAAGCCCCAGACCCCCCAAAAACATTTTTTAATGCTGAGAGCTAATAGGTAAAGAATTTCTTTCTGGGGTGAAAAAAATATTCTGTGACTTGGACTAATAGTTAATAACCTTATGAATACAACAAAAGCAACTGAACATTGTAGCATGAGAAACCTAAGGAAGTATTAGTAGTAACATTAGTAATTATACCTGTAGCCTCGCTTTTGATCAAGATTTGTCACCTGGGGATGAATCTTGAAAGATGAGTCCCAGCCCCAGTTTTCCTGGGAACCACTACCTTGAAGCATTTGAAAAATAGGTACTGTCAGTGAGTCTTGCTCCGCTGTTTTATTTCCATCAGCTGAGGCTGAAGTAACTTCAGGCCGAAGACTGTAGATGCCATCTAAATTGTCGGCCACCATTGTGAGTAAAGAGAAACAGGCCAAAAGCTTCTCTGAGAATAAGCCATGTTTTTGTTGCTGAGTCAACAACAGCTTCACTGTGTTTGAGGTCAGCTTTATCAGGTGTCCCACATCCTGTCTGTACCTCATATCCCAGTACTGGATCGATAAGCACTGATGAAAAAGCTGAAAAATACAGAGTACCCAAGCATTCTGGTTCAGGCTTTTGTTTGTAAGATCAAGATTAGGGACAGGACATTTTACGAACTGAAGAATATAGAAAAAATGAGTAATACAAATGACTGTGTAACTTAACATTAAGTTCTTTTCTGTCACACTTTTTGAAATTCCTATAGTCCATGCTGCAAGTAGGTTTTTCTGGATGGCATGCAGCTCTGTAGCGCTCTCATCGGTCCCCTGGCTGTCATCCTTCGCATGGACCGTGTCGAACATCGATGCAAATTCCAACCGCCCTTCCTTGACATTGCTGAACTGTGGATCAGCTTCTTGGTTGCAAAAAAGAAATGAGTTATTTGGAAACTGTTCAACTTCATTAGTTTCTTCTGCTTCAAAATCCTAGACAGAGAGAGAGAAAAGTATACTTAATATCATTCAAATCTTATGCATACAGTAAGTGTGGCATTCTCAGATTTCTTTTTTTTTTTTCTTCCAAGGTAGGGTCTTATTCTAGCCCGGGCTGACCTGGAACTCACTCTGTAGTACCAGGCTGGCCTCAAGCTCACAATGATCCTCTTATTTCTGTGTCCCAAGTGCTGAGATTAAAGGCATGGGCCACCACACCCAGCTTTTATTCCATTTTAACGAGAGAAAAGTAAAATGTGTTTCTAGGAATCAAGTCAATATGTACTAATAAGTACCTGAAAATCTGCTGTTCTGTCAGTTGATTTCATTGTTTCTTCTGCTTGCAAAAATCTGGGGACAGGGAAGAGCACAGAACTTTCTTTTCCTTCATGTTTTAACAGGCTAGACCTTAAGGAATCCAGTGATCTCAGGTTCAATCCTTTGCCTTTTGGCTATTGAGAAAAACAGGAGATTTCCAAGAGCAAAATTTATCTTTAATTCTCTAACAAGCAATTAATTCTAGTGTCAACTGTATATAATTAAGAGACATGACTGCCAGTTCAGGTTTTTTTTTTTTAATATTCTACTTTTAATTTATTTATTTGACAGAGAGAATGGGCACGCCAGGGCCTCCAGCCACTGCAAACGTACTCCAGATGTGTGCACCCCCTTGTGCGTCTGACTAATATGAGTCCTGGGGAATCGAACCTGGGTCCTTTGGCTTTGCAGGCAAACGCCTTAACCACTAAGCCATCCCTTCAGCCCAGTTTTAATTGTGAAAGAACAAGTAAGGCAGCTTTTCCTACAGATACCAAAACGCACTCTACCTTAGACAGCACCACACTCTGGTGTGCTTTCTCAAGCCTCTGTGTTGAATCGAGCAGCAGTGACCTCATGAGCTCTGTTGGAGTCTGATTATCACAAAACTGAAGGGTCGTGATCATGTATCCATCAGAGATGATAAGGTAGGGTAACCGTGAATGTGCTTTTAGAGAAAATCTCTGTCTCAGAGGATCATTATCAGAAGGTGACGAATCAACAGAAGTATTTGAATCTTGAAATGTAAACTGCTGTGGTCTAGGAAACAAATAGGAAATCCAAGAATCAGTAAGAGAATGATGTTAAAGGAATCAGTCCTAGCATGGCAAAATCAAGTCAAAGGTACAGAAGTCACACACTGAAGAGGGAGCAGGCAGCTGACAGAGACGGGGGAAGGATGAAGTGTGTGGCCCTGCAGAGAGACAAACACACAACTTCACGTGCACCCAAAACAGTTTCCTGAATTGTGGCATTTATTGTTTTCTTTTTAGCCTATCTGCAGCTATCTTAGAAAAGAACTAAGGCAGTTTACTCTTATTAATTAAGAGTTAAACATAGCCGGCTGTGGTAGCGCAAGCCTTTAATCCCAGCACTCAGGAGGCAGAGGTAGGAGGATCCTTGTGAGTTCAAGGCCATCCTGAAACTACATAGTGAATTCAAGGTCAGCCTAAAGTAGAATGAAGCCCTACCTTGGGGAGAAAAAATGAGTTAAGCAGTTGGGCTGGAGAGATAGCTCAGCAGTTAAGGAGCACACCTTCAGAACCTAACGACTCGAGTTCAGTTCCCCAGTACCCACATAAAGCCAGATGCACAAAGTGGCACATGCACCTGGAGTCCATTAGCAGTGGCTAGAGGCCCTGGCACTCCCATTCTGTCTGTCTCTCGTCTATCTCACTCTGCTTGCAAATAAACAAATAATATAATTAAAAAGAATTAAGCAGCTAATTTTGTTTCTTAAAATATTTAAATACAGGAATATAACTATGACCTACTGGTATAAGTCTTGGTATATTCTTCCCTCAATGATTATTAAAGAAGAAAAAGAAAAGAAACAAAAGGACATTAGGGGGCTGGAGAGATGGCTTAATGGTTATGGCTCTTGCCTACAAAGTCAAAGGATCCAGGTTTGATTCCCTAGGACTCACATAAGCCAGATGCACAAGGTGGTACAAGGTCTGGAGTTTGTTTGCAGCAGCTAAAGGCCCTGGCATGCCCTTTCGTCTCCCTCTCGCCCTGACTCTTTCTCTCTCCCCCAAATAAATAAGTGAAAAGTATTTTAAAAATATTTTTTTTGGGCTGGAGAGATGGCTTAGCGGTTAAGCGCTTGCCTGTGAAGCCTAAGGACCCTGGTTCGAGGCTCGGTTCCCCAGGTCCCACATTAGCCAGATGCATAAGGGGGCACATGCGTCTGGAGTTCGTTTGCAGAGGCTGGAAGCCCTGGCGCGCCCATTCTCTCTCTCTCCCTCTATCTGCCTTTCTCTCTGTGTCTGTCTATCTCAAATAAATAAATAAAAATTAAAAAAAAAAAAGCTTTAAAAAAAATATTTTTTTAAAAAAAGGACATTAGGAAGTGATAATGGTAAGTGAAATATTATCCCCTTAGAGTAGAATTTGAGGGGCCAGGAAGATGGCTCAGCGATTAAAGGTGCTTTCTTACAAATCCTGCAACTCAATTCCCAATCCAAGTAAGCTGCTTGTAAAAGGCAGTGCCAGCATCGGGTGTTCATTTGTGGGAGAAGCCCTGTCAAGCGCAGGTGCATGCACACACACGTACACATGTGCAATGAAATTACTAAAAAAAAAATTTTTTTTGGTTTTTTGAGGTAGGGACTCGCTCCAGCCCAGGCTGACCTGTAATTCACTAGGTAGTCTAAGGGTTGCCTCAAACTCATGGCAATCCTCCTACCTCTGCCTCCCAAGTCTGTCTCTCTTCTCTCTCTCTGCTTGCAAATAAATAAATAAAAATATGTTTAAAAACAAAAGAAAGAAAAGAAAAAAGCCATCAGTTTGAAAGGCCCTAAAGCACTAATTTTAAAGGAGAAAGTAAGAAAATCCTAGTAAATATGAATTGGACCAAAAGAAGGAGAAAAAGCCAGGTGTGATGGAATGTGCCTGTAATCCCAGCAGTTAGGAGGCAGAGTAAGAGGATTGATATGAGTTTAAGACCAGCCTAGGACTACAAAGTGAACTCCAGGTCAGCCTGTGCTAGAATGAGACCTTGCCTTGAAAAAAAAAAAAAAATCACACACACACACACACACACACATGCGCACAGAGAGAGAGAGAGAGAGCACACACTAAATTCTACAGTTCATTACTAACAATTTTTGTCCTTTCAAAAAATGTGTTAATTTTTAGTTATTAACTTATCTGAGTGCCACTTTTAAAACAATAAATGCCACATCGTAGTTTTATCTTTCATATCAAAGTATGTAAGCTTTTAGTACTAGTGAATATTTAAATAACTTATACTCACATAGTCACAATGTCAAATTTTCATCAGGATTAAGCCACAAAAAAAGAAGAAAACTATAAATAATAAGAAACAGGTAAGAAACAGATATTGAGAGGATAAGACTCAAAAGAAAAAGACAATTGGACATGAAATTATTATTTATAAAAAATACACAGTAGCATTAATCCCCAAAGAGAACAACTTCTATAAACAAAACAATGCAAATGGCTCACCGGTATGTTATTAGTGGATGTAGAGGAATAAATTTGGCTGGCCCAAATTCTATAGAGCAACCAAATGTAATTAATGTTAGCAGTTCACCTAAGCAGGTCATTAAAATCAGAGAGCCACGTTTTAACACACAGGCAAGGAAAAGACTGTCATGTGTCCAGCTGATGTCACCTACCCAATAGGACCTAGAAAGAACAAGAGACATGTTTAGAACATTCTATTTTTTTTTTTTTTACTATATTGTACTATTCCAAACAGGGTGAGGCATTTCATAAAATGAAGACATAAAAATGTATACTAGCAAAGTATGTTATATGTTTATATAAAATAGTGACAATAAACCCAAAATCAGCCTCAGAGTTGCTGCTGACTCATATGCAGAAGGTGCCAAATATATGAAGGTCGGTGAAATACCTGCATATGCTAGTCTCCTGAATGGACAATGACCTCCCCATCTACCATTTTTCCTCCCCTGTTTTTTGTTTCTTGGCTGTGTGTTTTAAATTTTTTTTGTTTATTTTCATTTACTTATTCGAGAACTATAGACAGAGAGAGAATGGGTGCGCCAGGGCCTCCAGCCACTGCAAATGAACTCCAGATGTGTGCACCCCCTTCTGCATCTGGCTAATGTGGGTCCTGGGGAACTGAGCCTCAAACTGGAGTCCTTAGACTTCACAGGTAAGCGCTTAACTGCTAAGCCATCTCTCTCCAGCCCTGTTTTTTTTTTTTTTTTTTTTTTTTTTTTTTAGAGAGAGAGAGAGTGAGAAATAGAGACATACACAAAAAAAAAAAAAAAAAAAAGAGAGTCAGGGCTGCAGAGATGGCTTACTGGTTAAGGCACTTGCCTGAGAAGCTTAGGGACCCATGTTCGATTCTCCAGGTCCCATGTAAGCCAGATGTGCATAGTGGTACACACGTCTGGAGTTTGTTTCTAGTGGCTAGAGGCCCTGGTATGCCCATTCATCCCCCCCCATCTGTCTCTCTGCCTCTTTCTCTCTCAAATAAAAATAAAATGAAGTAGCCGAGTATGGTGGTGCACACTTTTTAATCCCAGTACTTGGGAGGCAGAGGTAGAAGTATCGCTGTGAGTTCAAGGCCACCCTGAGACTACATAGTGAATTCCGGGTCAGCCTAGGATAGAGCAAAACGCTACCTCGAAAAACAGAAAAAAATTTCCTTAAAAAAAAAAAAGAAAATGAGAGACAGAAAGATCGAGTGTGGGCATGCCTGGACCTCCTGCCACTGTAAACGAACTCCAGACACATGCACCACTTGGTGCATCTGGCCTTACTTGGGTCCTGGGAATCAAAGCCAGGCCTGCGGGCTTTGCAAGCAAACACCTTTAGCCTCGGAGCTATCTCTCCAGTCCCTAGACTCTTTCATTTCAGCTGTTCCAATTAAGCCAGTACTGCTTTACCTACCTAGTCCTCCTAAAATGACATGAAAAGAAATAATGATAAACCAAACCTTCTTTTTAAAGTATTTAATGTGTTCTTTATATAAAGCACCTTTCAGAAATGGTAAGCTATAAATGCTGAAGTGGCAAAGTTTATCTAAATGATACTTATGGAATTATTACAACTCAAAACTCTTAAATTAACGGAAAAAAATAAAAGTACCTGGTAAGTGTGGCTGGAACCACAGGACTCTTATTACTACATCCTTTGAGGTTACCACAGAGAGTAACAAATTTCACTGTGTTTATAAATAATATCTGAGTTGCCTAAAAGGAAAAAGAACACAAAATCATTAAAGTTATTTTACTATAACAACTAAAACTATGGAGACCAGGAGAACTGTTACTTGTAAATAAAGTATTGTAAATAAAGTCTTTCCCAACTAGTCAGACAATATTGAAAGCCCTTCACTCATTTTTTACTTCAAGTTGTTCAGACTGGCTTCACACTTCAAATCCTTCTACCTTAGCCTCTCAACCAGCAGGAATAACAGGCACTCACGTTCTCCTTTCCTACATTTATTTATTTATGTATGTATCTACATATATATCTGCAAGCATAGAGAGACAAGAGAATGGGTGCACAATAGGCTCCAGCCACTGCAAACAAACTCCAGATGCATGTGCCACTCGGGAGGCAGAGGCAGGAGGATCATCAAGAAATCAAAGCCAGCTTGAGACTACACAGTGAATTTCAGGTCAGCCTGGGGTACAGCGAGACCCTACCTTGAAAAATAAATTTAAAAAAATTTTTAATTAACTAATTAAAAAAATTTTTAAAGTTAAAAAAAAATCTAGCTTACATGGGTCCTAGGGAATTGAACCTGGGTCTTTAGGCTTTGCAGGCAAACGCCTTAACTGCTGAGCCATCTTTCCAGCCTTGCTGTCCTCATTTATTTTATCCTTTTTTTTTTTTTTCCCTTGTTTGTTTGTTTTTTGACACAGAGCTCAGGGTTATCTCAAAGGCTGGCCTTGGGCTTCAATGCTTCTGCCTCAGCCTCCAGAGTACTGGATTACAGGTACATGCAACCACAGTCAGCTTCATCATTTTTTAAAATATTTGATTGATTTCGGGCTGGAGATATGGCTTAGCGGTTAAGCACTTGCCTGTGAAGCCTAAGGACCCCGGTTCGAGGCTCGGTTCCCCAGGTCCCACGTTAGCCAGATGCACAAGGGGGCGCACGCGTCTGGAGTTCGTTTGCAGAGGCTGGAAGCCTTGGCGCGCCCATTCTCTCTCTCTCCCTCTATCTGTCTTTCTCTCTGTGTCTGTCGCTCTCAAATAAATAAATAAAAAATATATTTGATTGATTTTTTTTTTGAGAGAGAGAATGGGCACACCAGGGCCTCTAGGCACTGCAAACGAACTCCAGACGCATGAGTCACCTCGCACATCTGGCTCATGTGGGTTGTGGGGAATCAAACCTGGGCGTTTAGGCTTTGCAGGCAAGCGCCATGACTGCTACGCCATCTCTCCAGCCCTCATCTTTTAACTAAAGAACTGTTTTTGAAAATTTAAATAACTATCCATAATGGACTAAAACTACCACTTTGAATAACATATAATAAGGGGTTGGAGAGACAGCTTAGCAGTTAAGAAGGCACTTGCAGGCTGGAGAGATGGCTTAGCGGTTAAGGTGCATGCCTGTGAAGCCTAAGGACCCAGGTTCAGTTCTCCAGGTCCCATGTAAGCCAGATGCACGTAGTGGCGCATGCGTCTGGAGTTTGTTTGCAGAGGCTGGAGGCTGTGGTGTGCCCATTTTCTCTTTCTCTCTCTCTGTCTCTAATAAATAAATAAGTAAATAGGCACTTGCCTGTAAAGCCTGATAGTCTGACAGTGTGGGTTCAATTCTCCTGCACCCATGTAAAGCCAGATGTGCACAGTGGCACATGTATCAAAAGTTTATTTGTCGTGGCAGGAAGCCCTTGGCACACCCATTCTCCCTCTCACACGCATGCATACAAATAGATAAATTTTTTTTTAAGAAGAATTTAGCCACACATGGTGGTACACGCCTTTAATCCCAGCACTTGGGAGGCAGAGGTAGGAGGATCACCTTGAGTTTGAGGCCACCCTGAGACTACATAGTGAATTCCAGGTCAGCCTGGGCTAGAGCGAGACCCTACCTCAAAAAAAAAAAAAAAGGAATATAAAGCAGTAGCAAGGGGGGGGGGGGAAACTTCCAGATTTTTCTCAAAACTGGAGTCAATTTCCTCTTTCCGAGATAAATGTTTCCTGACCTTTGGGTCCTTCTGATTAAGAGTCACGGCCAGAGTAAGGCCATCTCTGGAGAAGGCAGCAAGCAGAGCTCCTCTTGACTTCACTGACTCACACGTGGGCGTCAGACTGCATAGGTGACATTGTTGTTGTGCCCAGTGAACGTGGAAGGGCGGTGACCTGAGAAAGTAATGAAATAATTAAAAACAGAAACTACAGCAACTTAGCTGAGCACTTGGGAGGCCAAGGTAGGAGGGCTGCCGTGAGTTCGAGGCCACCCTGAGATGACATGGTGAATTCCAGGTCAGCCTGGATTACAGCAAGACCCTACTTTCTAGATTAAAAACTTATAAATAGAAGGTGATTCTATCAAACCTTAGAAACTGAAACTAACATTTAAAATCTTTTTAAAAAGTCTTTAAAACAATAGAAAGTAAGAAAGAAAGAAATATTTACCTCACCTTACAGCTGTAAATACATTCTCGTGCCACTGAATTGCTAGAAATATTAACTTCAGGCATTCCCCGGAATAAAAAGCAAATGAACATAGGCAGCAATCTCCAAATAACTGTAGATAAATTTAACATACTTTAGTATAAAGTTGATCTGAAAATAATCAAGGTGCAAAACATATATGAACTTTTTTTTATTATACAGAAAATAAATAATATCAGGCTCCTGCTTATATTCTTTTTTTTTTTTTGGTTTTTCAAGGTAGGGCCTCACTCTAGCCCAGGCTGATCTGGAAATCACTATATAGTCTCAGGGTGGCCTTGAACTCATGGCGATCCTCCTACCTCTGCCTCCCAAGTGCTGGGATTAAAGGCGCGCACCACCATGCCTGGCTCAGCTTTATATTTTTATTCTTAATTTTCAGCTAAAGATTAAGGATTTTTTTCTTAAACTAGAGGCTAGTCCAAAATGGAAAATCAAGTTGCAAAATTTTGGGGGACTCTCTCTGGGCCTGGGTAGACAACCCAGGGCATGCTAAGCACTCTGTTCCAGCCCACTTCTTGTTTTTTTGCATCACATTTAAAAACACTTTACTCTTTGGGCTGGAGAGACAGCTTAGCGGTTAAGGCACTTGCTTGCGAAGCCTAAGAACCCAGGTTTGATTCCTCAGGACCCACGTAAGCCAGATGCACAAGGGGCACATGCCTCTGGAATTCGTTTGCAGTGGCTGGAGGCCCTGGCGTTCCCATTCTCTCTCTGTCTCTGTATCTCTCTCTCTGATTGCAAGTAAATAAAATAAAAAAATAGAAGCTGGGCATGGTGGCACACGCCTTTAATCCCAGCACTCTGGAGGCAAAGGTAGAGGACTGCTGTGAGTTCGAGGCCACCCTGAGAATACAGAGTGAATTCCAGGTCAGCCTAAAGTGAAACCCTACCTCGAAAAAAAAAAAAACAAACAGGAAGTATCTTTCCCATAAAATAATTTCATAACTACTTGGCTAAAGACATATAATTCCGGGCTGGAGAGATGGCTTAGCAGTTAAGCGCTCGCCTGTGAAGCCTATGGACCCCGGGTCGAGGCTCGGTTCCCCAGGTCCCACGTTAGCCAGATGCACAAGGGGGCGCACGCGTCTGGAGTTCGTTTGCAGAGGCTGGAAGCCCTGGCGCGCCCATTCTCTCTCTCTCCCTCTATCTGTTTTTCTCTCTGTGTCTGTCGCTCTCAAATAAATAAATAAAAAAAATGAACAAAAAAAAAGACATATAATTCCCCCTTGACTCAACAGCTTTTGCTTTTTTTTTTTTTGGTTTTTCAAGGTAGGGTTTCACTCTGGCTCAGGCTGACCTGGAATTCACTATGTAGTCTCAGGGCGGCCTCGAACTCATGGCGATCCTCCCAAGTGCTGGGATAAAAGGCATGCGCTGCCATGTCCGGCCTAAACAACTTTTAAAGGAGTCTTTAGAGCCTAAGATCTCTACTCATGCAACATCCTATCTCGTTTGAATTTTACCTCGTTTGTTACAAAAACAGCATCTACTACAGCCTCTTTATCTTCAGTGGAAGGCAAAAGAACTGCTTCTTCAGGTAGGATCTGGGACCACTGACCCACCAATGAGAGGCTTTTAGAGGATAAGGTGCTCTTCAGTTCCAAGTACTCCCACAGAAATATGCATCCGGAAGGTGTGATAAGCAAAACTCTTTGCCCATTTCCAGATACATACAAATATGGTTTCAAAGAGCTTGCTAGAAAACAAACAAACAGGAATTAAACCTTTGAAGTCTGAATTTTTACAAGAAAGCCTATAGTTCATTCATTTGGGGAGGTGGGGACAGAGCATCAAACTATAGCCTTGGCTGGCTTGGAACTCAGTTTGCAGCCCAGGCTGGTCTCGAATGTCCTGTGATTCTCTTGCCTATGCCTAGCAAGTGCTAGGGTCACAGACATAGGCCACTATAATCAGCAACTTTCAGTTATCCTTACGACATGAAATTCAAATTACATTACCATACAGGATGTCAAAACTAAGGCATGAATAATCAAAGTACAAATAATGACAGTTATCAACCTTTTTGATTTTTAGGGTTTATTTTTGTTGTTGTTGTTGTTATTTTTTTCAAGGTAGGGTCTCACTCTAGCCCAGGTTTACCTGGAATTCACTATGTATTCTCAGGGTGGCCTCAAACTCACAATGATCCTCCTACCTCGGCCTCCCAAGTGCTGGGATTAAAGGCATGCACCTCCATACCCAGCTGATTTTTAGTTTTGACAGCAATAGGAACTGAACCTTGTACCTTGTTTTTACTATTTTCTTATCTATTCTATACTATACTATACTATACTATACTATACTATACTATACTATACTATACTATACTGGATATATATATACATATATCCATTTATTTATTTGCAGGAGAGAGAGAAAGGGAGGAAGGAAGAGAACGGACTCTCCAAGGCCTCTCTACCACTGCAAATGAACTGCAGGTGCATGTGCCACTCTGTGCATCTGGCTTTACTTGGGTACTGGAAAATCAAACCCAGGCTATCAGGCTTTGCAAGCAAGTGTCTTTAATTGTTGAGCCATCTCTCCAGCACCCCAGGCTACTTTTTATTTTGAGGCAGCACTTCACTTAGTTGGCCAGGCTGGCCTTAAATTCGCTCAGCAGCCCAGGCAGGCCTTGAACGTTTGCTGTTCCTGTCTCAGCCTGATTGAGTACTTACCACGTGTTATTAGGAACCTAGTGTTGTTACAGCAACATGTACACGCCATACTGTTCACATTGAAGTTGAATTCTGGTATCACAGATACATACTGCCCCAAATTTTAGAATATACATAATATACAGAAAAAATATACAGATATATATAGGCACACATACAGATAGATTTTTCAAAATGGCACAAGTATAGCTCATTCTTTTTCTATCTTTCCAAGTTAAACCAATCTAAACAACAACAAAAATTTCCTACCTGCTATAGCTTTAATCATTTCTTTAGGCTTTTCAGTTACTTGTATAGTTTTCAGACAATCTTGATCTTTGTTCCAAAGGAAAAGCTCTCCTGTAGTGAGGACCCCAGACAGCCAGGCATCTGTACAAAATGAAATGCAATCCTTAGGCTAATGTCATCCTTTATCATCTCTTAATGTCATCCTAAGATATACATGTATATTTTAAATATATTTTATTTATTTGAGAGAAAGAAAGAGAGAGAGAGAGAAAGAGAGAGGGAGAGAATCGGCCTCCAGCCACTGCAAATGAACTCCAGATGTATGCGCCCCCTTTTGCATCTGGTCTACATGAGTCCTGGAAAATCGAACCAGGATCCTTTGGCTTTGCAGGCAAACGCCTTAACCTCTAAAGCCATCTCTCCAGCCCCTAAACTATATATATATTTTTTAATTTTTTGTTAATTTTTATTTATTTGAGAGCTACAGACAAAGAGGCAGAGAGAGAGATAGAGGAGAATGGGTGCGCGAGGGCCTCCAGCCACTGCAAACGAACTCCAGACTCGTGCACCCCCTTGTGCATCTGGCTAACATGGGTCCTGGGGAATCGAGCCTCAAAATGGGGTCCTCAGGCTTCACAGGCAAGCGCTTAACTGCTAAGCCACCTCTCCAGCCCCTAAACTATATATATATATTTAAATCTTTTTGTTTATCATTTTTATTTCTTTGAGAGCGACAGAGAGAGAAAGAGGCAGATAGAGAGAGAGAGAGAGAGACAGAGAGAGAATGGGTGCGCCAGGGCCTCCAGCCACTGCAAACGAACTCCAGACACATGCACCCACTTGTGCATCTGGCTAACGTGGGTCCTGGGGAATGGAGCCTTGAACCGGGGTCCTTAGGCTTCATAGGCAAGTGCTTAACTGCTAAGCCATCTCTCCAGCCCCTAAACTATATTTTTAAGAACTATGGTAAGCTACCCTTTGGAAAATATCATTATTACGTAACCATTACTGGACGTTGTCAGAACAAAAACATCTTTCAACAAAGACTGCAGACTCGGAATCTTCTTTGTTCTTCCTGATCGTAAATTAATTTCGTTGATGAATTTATCATCCAAAAGAAAAACAGCTTCATTTTCCTAAAAGGGGGAAAAAAAATGTAGAGGACTTAGGTGATCTCAGGTTTATTCATCTTTTATCTACATAATTTATGCCAGAAAAGAAAATAAAATAACACTTAAGAAAAATTATAATTTATACCACAAGTCTAAAATAATAATAGTCTAAAATAATAATAATAGGTGGCTCACACTTATAATCCCACCACCCTAGGGGCTGACGTGGGAGGACTGCAGTGAGTTCAAGGCCCACCTAGGCGACATAGTGAGTTCTACATCAGTCTTGGCTACAGTGAATCCCAAACTAAGCTCACTCACTACTTACCCTCCTCTCCTTATTTCTCCTCCCAGCAGCTAGGACTGAACAAGCTTGTGCTTGTAAATAAATATTTTTTTAAAAGAATAAACAAAGTTTTTAAAAACTCTAACACTGAACTTTTTATAGCCTATTTCTTTAACATTCAAGATGTACCACCATAACTTCTTTGGCCAGATCTTGGATTTGTTTAATTTTCTCTCTGAGGGCTGGAGAGATGACTTAGTAGTTAAGGTGCTTGCCTGCAAAGCCTAAGGACCCATGTTCAACTCTTCAGGTCCCACATAAGCCAGACGCACAATTAAATTTAATTTTTATTTATTATTTGAGAGAGAAAGAGGGCTGGAGAGATGGCTTAGTGGTTAAGCGCTTGCCTGTGAAGCCTAAGGACCCTGGTTCGAGGCTCGGTTCCCCAGGTCCCACGTTAGCCAGATGCACAAGGGGGCGCACGCGTCTGGAGTTCGTTTGCAGAGGCTGGAAGCCCTGGCGCGCCCATTCTCTCTCTCTCCCTCTATCTGTCTTTCTCTCTGTGTCTGTCGCTCTCAAATAAATAAATTAAAAAAATATTAAAAAAAAAAAAAGACAGAGAAAGAGAGGCAGAGAGAGAGTACTTGCTTACAAAGCCTGGCCATCCAGGTTCAATTCCCCAGTATCTACCTAAAGCTAGACACACAAAGCGGTGTATGCATATGGAGTTCATGTGCAGTGGCAGGAGGCTCTGATATAACCATCCACTCATACGCTCCCTCTTGCTTTCTCTCTCTTCAAATAAATAAAAATATATTTTTAGAGTATCTCCTGGGCTGCAGAGTATAGCTCAGTGGCAGAGTTCTTGGTTTAGTATGTATTAAGACCTGAGTTCTATACCCAGTGCTATGAAAAAAAATAAACAAATGATAAAATACCTCCTGTTAAGATGTTCCCAATGATTGCATTTGAAGTTCTTTCAAGTTTAGCATTACAGCAGTTTCCTCAAATTTTTTAAAAATATTTATTTCATTTTATTTATTTATTTGAGGGAGCAAGAGAGGGAAAGAGGCACAGAGAGAGAGAGAATGTGCATGCCAGGGCCTCCAGCCACTGCAAACAAACTTGGGACACATGCGCCACCTTGTGCATCTGGCTTACGTGGGTACTAGGGAATCGAACAGAGGTCCTTTGGCTTTGCAGGCAAATGCCTTCATCACTAAGCCATCTCTCCAGCCCCTCTTATTTAAAAATAAATAAATAAATGTTTTTTTAAAATTTATTTGAGAGGCAGATAGATCAGAAAGAGAAAGAGAATGTGCATGCCAGGGTCTCTAGCCATGGCAAACTCCAGACACACACACCACCTTGTTATCTGGCTTATGTGGGGACTGGGGAATCGAACCTGAGTCCTTAGGATTCACAGACAAGCGCCTTAACTGCTAAGCCATCTCTCCAACCCGTCAATTCTTTAAAAATATTTATTTGGGTGCTGGAAGGATGACTTAGCAGTTAGGCATTTGCCCCCAAAGCCAAAGGACACAGGTTTAATTCTCCAGGACCCATGTTAGCCAGATGCACAAGGGGGTGCACACATCTGGAGTTTGTTTGCAGTGGATGGAGGCCCTGGTACACCCAGTCTCTCTCTCCCTCTTTCTCTGTCAAATAAATAAATAAATAAAAATAAAATATTAAAAATATATATTTGAGCTGGGCAGGGTGGCACATGCCTTTAATCACAGCTCTTGGGAGGAAGAGGTAGCAGGATTTTCATGAGTTCAAGATCACTCTGAGACTACATAGTGAATTCCAGGTCAGCCTGGGCTACAGTGAGACCCTATCTCAAAAAAAAAAAAAAAAAAAAAAAAAAAAAAAAGAGGGGGAGCTGGAGAGATGGCTCAGCAGTTAAGGCACTTGCCTGCAAAACCCAACAATCCTGGTTTGATTCTCCAGGACCCACGTAAGCGCATGTGTCTGGAGTTCATTTGCAGTGGCTGAAGGCCTTGGCATGCCCATTCTCTCCCTCTCTGCCTCTTTCTCTCTCTCAAATAAATAAATAAAAATATTTTTTTAAAAAAAGACATAGACAAAGCATACAAAATTCTGATCCTTCTGAAGATGATGTCTTAGTTCTCTACAGTTATAGAACAACCCTATATCTTACAGGCAAAACACATATACCATACATAAAACCAGTATTATATGAATAAAGAAAAACTCACCTGACCCAACCAAGAAACTCTTGGCCAGGGTTTTTTCTGCTTGATACTTGTGGACGTCAAAATTTCTAATCTTATCTCCATGCTTGTCAAGGTACCAATGATCACTTGTCACGATGCTGTAAGCAATAACAATCATGGTAAATAGCCCATAAGATTTACTGAGCACATTATTACTTTTCTCGTCACTGACAAGACACATCATGGAAGCTAGCTAAGGGGAGGACTTGGGCTCAGTGTCTGTGGGTTCAGTCCATGGTTGCGTGGTCCCTATATATGTGGGTGAAAGGAGGCAGGGACTAGAGAGGTGGCTCCATGTGTTAATAGTCCCTCCCACACAGGTGTGAGTTCAATTTCCCAGCACTCATCACAGAAACAGCTGGGCATGGCCATGAACATGTGTAACATCAGTCCTGAGAGTAACCGAGACTGGAAAATTGCCAGTACTTGCAAAAACAGCAAACTCCGATATCAGTGCAAGTTCATTGCAAGGAAACACGTGGATGAGCAATGGGGTGGAACACCCAACATTTTCTTCTGGCCTCCACCAAGGAACAGGGTGTGCACATCCACACATACACATGCATACCCACCACCACACACACGCATAAGCAAAAAAAAATTTTTGAAGTTATTTTTGGGGCTGGAGAGATGGCTTAGTGGTTAAGCGCTTGCCTGGGAAGCCTAAGGACCCCAGTTCAAGGCTCGATTCCCCAAGACCCACATTAACCAGATGCACCACACCTGGGTCATCTCTCTCTCCATACACACACACACACACACACACACACGTTATATCTTGGGTGTGGTGGCACACAACTTTAATCCCAGCACTTGGGAGGCAGAGGTAGGAGGATGGCCGTGAGTTTGAGGCCACCTGAGACTCCAGTGAATTCCAGGTCAGCCTGGGCTAGAGTAACACCCTACCTTGGGTGGGGGGAATATATATATACTTGCAAGAGGAGGAGGAAGGGAGGGAGATGGAGAGTATGGGTGCACCATACTCTTGCCACTGCATGTGAACTCCAGACACATGTGCCACTTTGTGTATCTAGCTTTATGTGTGTACTAGGGAATCGAAGCTGGGTTGGTAGGCTTTGCAAGCAAGCACTTTAACTACAGAGCCATCTCCCCAGTTCATGATTAAGTTTTTATATGATTCATTTCTCAGTGAAGTAAACTATATTTTTACAAAGGTAACCATATCTCCCATCTCACATGCTCTGTAATTGATACTTTCCCCCTAAATACTGTCCCCTCTGTCTTCTAACTTGACACTGGGATAGACTTCTGTTTCTGTTTTGACTAAGTACTATGGAGGACCGGAGGGATGGCTTAGCGCTTAAGGTACTATCCTGCAAAGCCAAAGAACCCAGGTTCAATTCCCCAGATCCCACGTAACCCCAATGCACATGGTGGCGAATGCTTCTGATGCTTATTTACAGTGGTTGAAGGCCTAAGCGTGCCCATTCTTTCGCTCTCTCTTTCTCAAACAAATGAAATAAAAAAATATATTAAAATAAGAAAGAAAAGTGATACATTCCTTTAATCCCAGCATTTGTGAGCCACAGTTAGGAGGATCGCCATGAGTTCAATGCCACCCTGAGACTAGATGGTGAATTCCAGGTCAACCTGGACTAAGTGAGACCCTACCTTGGAAAAAAGAAAGAAAGAAAGAAAGACGGGGGTGGGGGGACTGGAGAGATGGCTTAGCAGTTAAGGTGTTTGCCTGCAAAGCCAAAGAACCCAGTTCGATTCCCCAGGAACCACTTGAGCCAGATGCACAAGGGGCACATGCATCTGGAGTTCCTTTGCAGTGGCTAGAGGCCCTGGCGTGCCCATTGTCTCTCTTCTCTTTATCTCTTTCTGTTTGAAAAAAAAACAAGTACAATGGAAGTGATGTTATGGATTTTCCATGGCTAAATCCCAAAAGGTGATACCAATTTAACCTTGCTCCCAGGAACAATCATTCACACAGCCCTATCACCAGGTTAGCAATGAAACTGCCTTCAGCCCAACAAGCTGTAAGCAAGTCCAAACTAGCTCATCTAAAAAGAGGATTCTGGCTGGAGAGATGGCTGAGCAGTTAAGCACTTGCCTGTGAAGCCTGAGGACCCCGGTTCAAGGCTCAATTCCCCAGGACCCACCTTAGACAGATGCACAAGGGGCACATGCATCTGGAGTTCGTTTGCAGTGGCTGGAGACCCTGGCGTGCGCGCATTTCTCTCCCTCTCCCTCTCTCTCTCTCTCTCTCTCTCTCTGTCTGCCTCTTTCTCAGTCTGTCACTTTCAAATAAATAAATAAACATAAAGCAAAAATTAAAACAAAAAAATAAAAATAAAAAGAGGATTCTCCTGTGAGTTCGAGGCGAGCTTGGGACTACATAGTGAATTACAGGTCAGCCTGAGCTAAAGTGAGACCCTACCTTGAAAAACTGGAAGAAAAAAAAAAAAACCCTATGGGCTGGAGATGGCTCAGTGGTTAAGGTGCTTGTCTGCAAATCCGAAAGACCCATATAAGCCACATGCACAAGGTGGTGCATGCACCTGGAGTTTATTTGCAGTGGCACGCCCATTCTCTCTCTCTCCCTCTCTCTGTCTTTAATAAACAAATAAAAGTAAATCTTTAAAAATAAAACAAGAGGGAGGGGGGGAGTGTTTACTGAAGAGATGGTTTAGCGGTTAAGTGGCTGTGAAGCCTAAGGACCCCGGCTCGAGGTTCAATTCCCCAGGACCCACGTAAGCCAGATGCACAAAGTGGCACATGCGTTTGGTGTCCGTTTGCAGTGGCTAGAGGCCCTGGGGAGCCCATTCTCTCTCTCTCCCTCTGCCTCTTTCTCTCTCTGTCACCCTCAAATAAATAAATAAAAATAAAAATTTAATTTAATTTTTTTTTAAAAAAGAAAAAGAGCCGCGTGTGCTGGCGCACGCCTTTAATCCCAGCACTCCAGAAGCAGAGGTAGGAGGATCGCCGTGAGTTCAAGGCCACCCTGAGACTACAGTGTGAGTTAAAGGTCAGCCTTGGATAGAGTGAGACCCTACCTCAAAAAAAAAAAGAAAAAACAGAAATAAATAAATAAGACAGAGACAGAAAAAGAGCCAGGTGTGGTGTCCACAGGCCTTTAATTTCAGCACAAGAAGAGTTCAAGGCCAGCCTGGAGAGACACTATCTCGGGGCGGGGGGGGAGGGGAAGGGGGGGACAAAACGGAAAAAGGAGAAACACAGTACATCACTTCCCCGATGGAATCTGCAGCTTTGGACGAGCGATCTTCCGTCCTTCCAAGCTCTCAAACGCTCACGTCCAGGCGCGCCGCGCGGGGAGGTCACTTCGGACGCGTCCCGCGGGGCCTCCGCGACGCCCCCGGCGCCCCACCCGCCCCCGCGCCGCAGCCGCAGCCGCACCTTGACTTCCAACCCGGGGCGGCGCGATCCCGTCCAGCCCTCGCGGGCGAGCGCGCGGCGGCGGGGGGAAGCCGGGGCCCGACGCTTCCACTTCCACGCGCCCAGCGGGCAGCGGCGCCCCGGCGGCGGCGGGCGGGCGGGCGGGCGAGGAGAAGGCCCGGCGCAGCGCCCCGACCCAGGCCGCGGAAGGAAGCCCGACCCGGCCGGGGATGGATGGGCCGGGAGCGACCGGGCGGCGGTGCGTGGCACGGCCCGGGGCGCGGACAGCGCTCCCCCGGGGCGGTTACCTCCGGGAGGCCGGGCCCCGGCGGCCTAGCGCGCGCCCTGACGCCCGGGCGTCCTGGAGACGGCGCGGGCGCGCGGACACCGTCCTCTCCCTTCCTCTCTCCTCCGCCTTTTCTCCTCTATTTTCTTCCTCCTCCTCCTCCTCCTCCTCTCCCGCCGGGTCTCCAGGGCCGCGGCGCTCTTCCAGGGAGTCCTTGGCGGGACGCTTGGCTCCGCCCTCCCGCCGCGGCGCCGCCCTCATCCCGCCCCGGCTGCCCGGGCTGGCTCGCTCCCTGGTCCAGCTTCAGCGGACCTTCCCCTAAGGCCTCCTTCATCCCTGGCTGCTTCAGAAGCTAGTCCTGTTGCTGTTTTGTTTTGTTTTTTGAGAGACAGAGAGAGAGAGAGAATGGGCGCGCCAGGGCCTCCACCCACTGCAAACGAACTCCAGACGCTTGTGCCCCTTGTGCATCTGGCTAACGTGGGTCCTGGAGAATCAACCCAGGATCCTTTGGCTTTGCAGGCAAAGCTTTAACTACTAAACCATCTCTCCAGTCCCCTTCCCGCCCTCTTTTTTTTTTTTTTTTTTTTTTACCTCGAGGTAGGGTCTTGCTCTAGTCCTGGCTGACTTGGGATGCACTATGTCGTCTCAGGGTGGCCTTGAACTCACAGTAATCTTTTGAGTGCTGACACGTGTAGAGCTCGGTGTGGAGCATTTCAAGATATCTGGGGCTGGGGGGATGTGGCTAGAGAGAGACCTGCCTAGCAAGCCCCAAGCCTTGGCTTTGATCCCCTACACCGCATAAAACAGTGTGGTACATGCTTCTCGTTCGGGCGTAGGGGTGCAGAGGTGTGGAGGTCGGTGGATCAGAAGTTCAATGTCGTCCTCTCCTACATGGGGAGTTCAAAGGCCAGCCTGGACTACATGAGATCCTGACTCAAACAACAACAAAACAGAAACTGTAGCTGGGGCTGGAGAGATGGCTCAGCAATTAAGGCGCCTGCCTTGTTGAAGTCAAGGGACTCAGGTTCGATTCCCAAGACCCACGTAAGCCAGATGCACAAGGTGGCCCATGCATCTGGAGTTTCTTTGCAAGGGCTGGAGGCCTTGTTGTGCCATTTTCCCTCTCTCTCCCTCCCTCCCTCTTTCTCCTTTTCTCTCAAGTAAATAAATGAATAAAAATTTAAAAGCTAATACCTAAACTGGACGTGGTGGCACATGCCTTTAATCTCAGCACTTGGGAGGCAGAGGTAGGAGGATTGCCATGAGCTCGAGACAACCCTCAAACTACATAGTAAATTAAAGGTCAGCCTGAGCTAGAGTGAGATCCTACCTCAAAAAAAAAAGCTAATATGTAACTCAGAGAAGGTTACCTCTTCCTAATGGATACCTATACAGATAGACCCCACAAAGAAGAAAACATTCCTCCATCCCCTCCCTTGACTCCTCTCTTTATATCTTACATGTTTTCTTCTAGTCATTTCACTATTTCAGGTCTTTATAGTTTGTTTGGTTTGCTTTTGTTTTTCAAGGTAGGTTTCATTCTACTCCGGGCTGACCTGGAATTCACTATGTAGTGTCAGGATGTCCTTGAACTCACAGCAATCCTATCCCTGCCTCCCGAATGCTGGGATTATAGCTTTTGCTCATTTATGTTTTTTCAGCCACCTAGCATGCATGTGCGACTTTGCACATGTGTGTCACCTTGTGTCTGGCTTACATGGGACCTGAAGAGTCAAACATGGGTCTTTAGGCTTAAAGGCAAGTACCTTAAGGACTAAACCATCTCTCAAGCCGTATTTATTTATTTGAAAGAGGGGGGATGGGCGCACCAGGGCTTCTCTACCACTGTAAACAAACTTCAGACACATGGACAACTCTCTGTCTGGCTTATAGGTACTGACACAAAAAACTGAGGCTCGGGGCTGGAGGGATGGCTTAGCGGTAAAGACGTTTGCCTGCAAAGCCAAAGGATCCAGGTTCAATTCTTCAGCACCCACGTCAGCCAGATGCACAAGGGCGCCCACGCATCTGGAGTTCGTTTGCAGTGCTGGAGGCCCTGGCGCGCCCTTTTTCTCCCTCTCTCTGTCTCTCTCTCGCACTGTCAAATAAATAAATATATATATTTTTAAAACTGAGGCTCACACTACTGGCACCAAGGACTGAGTGGAGAATCAGTTTATTTTCACACCAGCATGGAGCCAGGGGAATCTCTTCCAAAGCCTAGACCTGGATTCTTAGTGATTCAGAGCTTCCCTACCTATATTGGGTTATTCTCATTATTGTTAATTCTCAGAGCTCAGAGCCCAGGCCTAGTGACAGAGACTTTGAGCATGTGATAGGCAAGTTTTACAGAAACAGGAAAAAGTGGTGAATTAGCAGACAGATGTCTGCAGCTGTGCTATGGAGATAAAAAGAGGCATAAGATGGTTTACAATAGGAGCTGCAGCATAGATCATGGCTTTGAAGCAGTACAAAAACTACAGCGTCAACACAAAAGACTATGCAGTAAGGGACATAACCAGTATGAGTTTATGCAGTACAGGCTAAATTCCCTTTCCCCAATTTCCAGCTCAGTGCTGTGAAATTGGATCTGGGAAGTTAGGCTTTCAAGCAAGCACCTTTAATCGCTGAGCCATTCTCCAGCCCTGTTCAAGTCTTATATGAAAGTCCTTGATTCATTTTGAATTGGTTTTCTAAGAGCACAAATCCCACTTAGGACCACCTAACAAAAGCCCCATGTCCTAATATCATCACATTGATTAAGTCTTAATATATAATTTTTTAAATTTTAATTAATTATTTGTTTTTTTGTTTGTTTTGTATTTTGGTTTTTTTTTAAGTAGGGTTTCAATTAGCTCAGGCTGACCTGGAATTCACCATGTAGATTCAGGGTGGCCTTGAATTTATGGCGACCCTCCTACCTCTACCTCCCAAGTGCTGGGATTAAAGGCATGCACCACCATGCCCGGCTAAGATTTATTTTTAAATATTTATTTGTTTGAGACACAGAGAGAGGGAAAGTGAGAATGGGCACGTCAGGACTTCTAGGCACTGCAAATGAACTCCAGACACATGTGCCACCGTGTGCATCTGGCTTACGTGGGACCTGGAGAATTGATCCTGGTTCCTTAGGTTTCACAGGCATTTACCTTAACCACTAAGCCATTTCTCCAGCCCTTAACATATAAATTTAAAAATATATTTTTATTTGTTTATTAGAGAGAGAGAGAATGGGCATGTCGGGGCCTTTTGCCTCTGAAACTCCAGATGCAGGCACCACTTCCAACAGAAAATTTTAAGGGATGTATGTTCGGACAGTTGTATTTACCCATAACTGCTTCAAACATCTGGTGTCTGCTCCTGCATCCCTTGTATTAGTGCCTACTGTGCTGAGGCTAATGAGCTGCGAATTTCTCCTTTATTGGTGGACGTCCACCACACCGTCATCTTTCATTCTATGCTCTCTTCCCTGGGATCCCTTCGCTCTTAGATCACATGACAACGTGTGTTCCGCAACTTTAATATAGATATTAGGAATGATAGTTTCTTTTCCCAGTGATCACAGGCCACCATATTTGTCCTGTTATCACACACCTCCAGGTGGGAAATGCATTGTAAGGGATAGTTATTTCTAACAACTGGATTCTTGTTTCCACCGTTATGCTTTTTTTTTTTTTTTTTTTTTTTTTTTTTTTTGGTTTTTCGAGGTAGGGTCTCACTCTAGCCCAGGCTGACCTGGAATTCTGCCTCTCTCTCTCTCTCTCAAATAAATAAATAAAGTTCATTTTTAAATTTTCTAAAAAAGAAAAGGAAGAGCCGAGCATGGTGATGCACACTTTTACTCTCAGCAGTTGGGAGGCAGAGGTAGGAGGATCACCATGAGTTCAAGGCCACCCTGAGACTAGATGGTGAATTCTAGGTCAGCCTGGGCCAGAGTGAGACCCTACCTTGGACAAAAAAAAAAAAAAAAAAAAAAAAAGAAAAAGAAAAGGAAAGTAAGGAAGGGAGGGAGAGAGGAATAAAGAAAAGAAAGAGAATATCTTTGCTCTAGGTGGCCTCTTCTCTCCTAGACAGAGGCAGATGCCACTGATTTGAAAAAAGGGTAGTGTGGCGGCTTTGCAATATGGGAAACATGGGTAGGTGAAATTAAATTTCCAGAAATGCCCTTGTTTATATGTTTCTAGTTAGGGTAGGCCACAGATAAATTCTTTTTTTTTAGCCAGGTGTGGTGGCGCACGCCTTTAATCCCAGCACTCGGGAGGCAGAGGTAGGAGGATCGCCATGAGTTCGAGGGCACCGTGAGACTACATAGTGAATTCCAGGTCAGCCTGAGCCAGAGTGAGACCCTGCCTTGAAAAACCAAAAAAAAAAAAAAAAAAAAAATTCTTTTTTTAAAAAATATATTATTTATTTGAGAGAGAGAAACAGAGAGAGAGAAAAAAAATGAATGGGCATGTATGGGTCTCTATCCACTGCAAATGAACTCCAGAAGCATGTGACACCTTGTGAATCTAGCTTTTTAGGCTTTACAGGCAAGTGCCCATAAGTGTAATTTTTTTTTTGTTCATTTTATTTATTTATTTGAGAGTGACAGACATAGAGAGAAAGACACATAGAGGGAAAGAGAGAGAATGGGCGCGCCAGGGCTTCCAGCCACTGCAAACGAACTCCAGACGCGTGCGCCCCCTTGTGCATCTGGCTAATGTGGGACCTGGGGAACCGAGCCTCGAACCGGGGTCCTTAGGCTTCACAGGCAAGCGCTTAACTGCTAAGCCATCTCTCCAGCCCCTGTAATTATTTTTAACATATACTTTTATTTATTTATTTATAAGCATACACAGAAGAGACAGACAGAGGATGGGTGTGCCAAGGCCTCCAGCCACTGCAAACATACTCCCAGATGCATGTGCCACTTTATACATATGGTTTTATGTGGGTTCTGGGGAATCCAACCCAGGTTGTTAGCCTTTGAAGGCAAGCACCTTAACCTCTGAGCCATTTCTCCAGCCCCAAGGAATTCTTTTTTTATTTTCAAGTTAGGGTCTCTGACTAGCCCAGGCTGACCTGGCATTCACTACAAAATTTCAGGGTGGCCTAGAAATCACAGCAATCCTCCAACCTCTGCCTCACAAGTGCTGGGATTAAAGGTGTGCGCTACCACACCTGGCTAGTCCTGAGAAATCCTTAAAGGAGATGTGAAGAGCAGAAGTGAAACAGAAACCATCTGTAGAGTAAAATTGTCAGCATCTAGTCCCCAGACAGCTAGCTCGTCTAGTGCCAGAAGGTGCTACATGAGCTACTGGGGGAAAATGGCCAACATCTGTCTGGGCAACTTGAGGTCTAAGCTATGCAAAAGTGACTGCATCAGTGGTATCAGGAGTGGGGTTGCTGCTAGAATCCTGACTGTGTGGCTTTGGCCTTTTGGAGCTGATTTTCAAGAGGAATGTGGAAGGATTTGAAACATTGGTCTTAGAGATGCCTTGCTGCACTGTAAGTACAGCTTGATGGACTATTCTGGTCAGAGCTGAAAAACCTGAATGCAGTAAGAACTATGGACTGTGAGGTTTGGCTTATGAGAGTGAGAAGAGCTTTGCTTGGACTGGCCTAGAAGCAGTTTGTTGAAAAGCTTGCTCTTATGCCCATGTCCTGAGAAGTTGTGCACCCATTCTCTCTCTCTACCTCTTTCTCTCTCAAGTAAATAAATAAAATTAAAAATATTAAAAAAAAACCAGAGAAGATTAAGAAATAGTGAAGGACTCAGAGACAAAAACAAACAAACAAACAAAATCCAGGCTGAGAGACATGATTTGTTGCAATTACTTCCACTCTGTTGGAAAAACACCTGACCAGAAGCATCTTATGGATGTATACCACCACACCGGCCATTTTTTTTTTTAATTTTTATTTATTTATTTGAGAGCTACAGACACAGAGAGAAAGACAGATATAGAGAGAGAATGGGCGCGCCAGGGCTTCCAGCCACTGCAAACAAACTCCAGATGCGTGCGCCCCCTTGTGCATCTGGCTAACGTGGGACCTGGGGAACCGAGCCTCGAACCGGGGTCCTTAGGCTTCACAGGCAAGCGCTTAACCGCTAAGCCATCTCTCCAGCCCATACACTGGCCATTTTTTATCAACCATGTTTATTGCCATTCAGTTCACAATAGCTGGGAAATGGAACCAGCCTAGATGTCCCTCAACTGATGAGTGGATAATGAAGATGTGGCACATTTATACAATGGGTTTCTACTCAGCGGTAAAGAAAAATGAAGTTATAAAATTTGCAGAAAAATGGATGGATCTGGAAAGGGTTATACAAAGTGAGGTAACCCAGGCCAAGAAAGCCAAGCGCCACATGTTCTCCCTCATACGTGGATCCTAGTTACAGATGATTGGGCTTCTGTGTGAGAAGGAAAAAACTCAGTAGCAGAGGCCAGTAAGTTAAAAAGGAGACATAAAGGGAAGAGAAAGGAAGGGAGGGAGGTACTTAATAGGTTGGTATTGTATATATGTAAGTAGAATGATTGAGATGGGGAGGGGATATGGAGAATGGAATTTCAAAGGGGAAATGGGGGGGGGAGAAGGGAGGGCATTACCATGGGATATTTTTTATAATCTTGGAAAATGTTAATAAAAATTGAGAAAAAAAAAGTCACCAAAGCTGGGTATGGTGGTGCACTCAGAAGGCCAAGGTACAAGGATCACTGTGAATTCATGTTCCAGGAAAGCCCGGGACTACGAAGTTCCAAGCTAGGTTAGGCTACAGTGGCCTCAACAACAAAATTAAAAACAAGTGCAGTTCACCCCCCAAAAAAATATATATGGTGGAATAGAGTCCCGTTTTTCCTTTTTGTCAGTCATAGTCACTATCACCCCTTCCTCATCAGTGACACATCTTTGGAACACCTCCTCTAGTCACAGCTTCAGTGGCTGAGCACTTGGCTGCCCAGCTAAGAAGGACCCTTCATTCAATCCCCAGGAGTTAAAAATGATTAGAAATGTGAGCCAGGTGTGGTGGCGCACACCTTTAATCCCAGCACTTGGGAGGCAGAGGTAGGAGGATCACCGTGAGTTCAAGGCCACCACGAGACCACATAGTGAATTCAGGTCAGCCTGGACTGAAGTGAGACTCTATCTCAAAAAACCAAAAAAAAAAAAAAAAAAAAAAAAAAGACTAGAAATGACATTGTCAACAATCTTGCTTTATTCATTGTATGCTTCGGGTAAAACCTGTGCTGTGGTTGCTGTCGAGGCAAGGAGGTAGAATCAAGTAAGGAATTCGACCCATCAACCATGAAAAGCAGAAGGATCTCGCTGTGAGTGGAGCTTTCAAACCCCTAAAGCCCTTGGAAAGTTTGTTAAAATACAGAAAGAAAGGCCACATTCCAAAGCTCTTTGGTCAGTAGGTCACAGGTGGAATCAAGATTGTGATTTCTTTCTTTTTTTTTTTTTTCAAGGTAGGTTCTCACTCTGGTCCAGGCTGACCTGGAATTCACTCTATAATCTCAGGGTGGCCTCATTGATCCTCCTACCTCTGCCTCCTGAGTGCTGGGATTAAAGGTGTGTGCCACCAGGCCTGGCTAAGATTGTGTTTCTAACAAATTCCTAGGTACCTTTTGCTGCGGCTTGTAGCACATACTTTAAGAACCAAGACAGTAGTCAAAAGACCCAAGAAGCTAGGCCTGGTGGCGCACACCCTTAATCCCAGTATTTGGGAGGCAGAGGCAGGAAGATTGCAAGTGAGTTTAAGGCCAGAATGAGACTACATAGTGAATTCCAGGTTAGCCTGGGCTAGTGAGACCCTGCCTTGAAACCATCCCCCCAACAAAACAAAAAAAAAAACAAACACAAAACTCCAAGAATTACATAAGCCAAGAGAAAAATAACATGTCTCTTAGAGGATGTGAGGACACATATCATTAATTACAAGTTTATCAGCTTGTTTAAATAATCCAGAACATATACATACATATGCAATCCAGTGCACACATAACCTAGTGTACATATACATGTAACGTGTGTAAATATGTATGTTAATCTACAAGGACTGTAATTAATAAAATTAGCGTTTCAGGAAATTTCTTTCCAAAGATGAATTTAAAAAAGGAGGATTAGACCGGTGTAGTGGCGCATGCCTTTAATCCCAGCACTCGGGAGGCAGAGGTAGGAGGATCGCCGTGAGTTCGAGGCCACCCTGAGACTCCATAGTGAGTTCCAGGTCGGCCTGGGCTAGAGTGAGCCCCTACCTCAAAAAAAAAAAAAAAAAAAAAAAAGGGCTGGAGAGATGGCTTAGTGGTTAAGGCACTTGCCTGCAAAGCCAAAGGACCTAGGTTCAATTCTCCAGGACCCACATAATAGATGCACAAAATGGCACATGCATCTGGAGTTCTTTGCAGTGGCCGGATGTTCTAACGCACCCATTCTCTCTCTCTTTCTCCTTCTCTCTCCCTCTGTTGACTATGTCTCTCTCAAATATATAAATAAAAATATTTTTTTAAAAAAAAGGATTAGTGTGAGTTCAAGGTCAGCCTGGGGCTATAGTGAGACCATGGTTAAGGTAGGGTGGGGAATGACATTTTGCCTATTGAAGGACTGTTGGAGAACCCAGCATTATGGGATTATCCTGCTTGGTAGCATGTTTTTCATTTTTGGTTTTTCCAGGTAGGGTCTCAATCTAGCCCAGGCTGACATGGAATTCACTATGGAATCTCAGGGTGGCCTCGAACTCATGGCAATCCTCCCACCTCTGCCTCCCGATGCTGGGATTAAATGTGTGCGCCACTACGCCCAGCAAATATTTTTAAAAATATATTTTATTTATTTATTTGAGATTGAGTCAGACAGAGTAAGAGAGTGAGAGGAAGGGAGGGAGAGAGAGAGAGAGAGAGGGGGAGAGAGGGAGGGAGGGAGAGAGAATGGGCACGCCAGGGCCTTCAGCCACTGCAAATGAACTCCAGATGCATGTGCCTCCTTGTGCAGCTGGCTTACATGGGTCCTAGGAACCAAACTGGAGTCCTTTGGCTTTGCAGACAAACACCTTAACTGCTAGGCCATCTTCTCCAGCCCTAATTTTTTTTTTTTTTGAGGTAGGGTCTAACTCTATCCCAGGCTGACCTGTAATTAAGTCTGTATTCTCAGGGTAGCCTCCAACTCATGGCGATTTTCTGGTTCCCAAGTGCTGGGATTAAAGGCATGTGCCACAACACCTGGCCATGTATGTTTGATTTTTAAAATTTTTATTTACTTATTTGAGGGGGAGGAGGGAGCGCACACACACGGGTACAAGAAGGTCCTAGACACCACAAAGCCATCTCCCTAACCCTAGCATAGAAGGTTGATGCCAACATCCTGGATTAACTTGATAAATAACACAAATTCAAAATTCCTGACAGTAGTAAAACTCAAACCAAGGATATTATCTCCCCTGCCCTTTTTTTCCTTTTTTTTTTTGTGGCAGGATCTATCTCACTGTAGCCCTAGGCTGGCCTTGAACTCACAGTGATCCTCTTACTTCAGCTTCCAAAGTGCTGGGACAAAGGCATGCACTGTGACTCCTGGCTTTAAGAATATCTTTAAAAAAACATGTAAAATCCTTTTCCCATAATTCATGACATTAAAACATTGGCTTTTCCCTTTTTCCTTGAGACTCAGGAGGCCCAGAACCTCCTTTGGCTTTTCTTTTTTTTTCTCTTCTTTACCAAGGATTGAAGGAAAGGGTCTATCTCTATTGCTCAGCAGAGGCGTCACCTGGATTAATTAAGTCAGGCTGAGAAGGAACCAGCCTCCACTCCTCCTGATTGTTTTTCTTTCCCACCCATTTATTTTTGGTTTCCCTTCAATCCCTACCTCTGAAGCCATTTTATTTGCTGTTATGTGCCACCTAAGCCTCCAGTGAAAACGAAAGCTCAAAAAAAAAAGGAAAAAAGAAAAAAAATTGTTATTTATTTGAGAGAGATGGAGAATGGGGGCATTAGGCCTCTAGCCACCGCAAATAAACTCTAGACACGTGTGCCACCTTGTGCATCTGGCTTTATGTGGATACTGGGAAACTGAACCTGGGTCCTTTGGCTTTGTCAGCAAGTGCCTTAAGCACCAAGCCATCTCTCCAGCTCAGAATATCTTTTTTTTTTTAAATTTATTTGCATGCAGAGAGTAGATAGAGAACCGGTGTGCCAGTGCCTCCAGCCACTAAAAATGAACTCCACATGCATGAACCACTTTATGTGGCTTTATGTGGGTACTGGGGAATTAAACTCAGGTTGTTAGGTTCTGCAGGCAAGCACTGTAACTGCTTAGTCAATTCTCCAGCCCAAGAATCTTTTTTTTTTTTTTTTTTTTTTGAGATAGGGTCTCACTCTAGCCAGGATGATCTGGAATTTACTATGTAGTCTCAGGATGGCCTCAAACTCGTGATTCTCCTATCTTTGCCTCCCAAGTGCTGGGATTAAAGGCAAGCACCACCACGCCTGGCCTAAGAATATATATTTAATTTTATTTATTAGTGGGAGGAGGGAGAAAAGGGGCACACTAGGACCTCTTGCCATTACAAATGAATTACAGATGCATGTGTCATTTTATGCATTTGGCTTTCATGGGTACTAGGAATTCAAACCTGACAGAGCAGGTGTTGCAAGCAAGTGCCTTTGACCACCAAGCAATCTCCCTAGTCCAAGAATATTATCTTTGTGTGTTAAAACCATATATAATTATTTTTTCAAGTGGCCTCTCACTTTAGACCAGACTGACCTGGAACTCACTCTGTAGTCCAGGCTGGCCTAAACTCATGCCAATTCGCCTACCTCGGACTCCCAAGTGCTGGGTTTATAAATAGGTAGGCACCACCACACCTGGTTTAATTGTTCCTTCAATCAATTTGTGTGCATAGTGTGTCCAGGTCATTGTACATGCTAGCAAGTATGCTACCACTGAACTATATCCCTAGCGCAAAAGACACTTAATAAAAGCCAGAATAGTAGTCATAAAAATTCATTACATTAGCAATACATCAGCACAGATTACATCAGAGAATGTACTGTTTGTAAATATTAGTTACTTATTTTAAAAGATTTTTTTCTACAAAAATTCTTAGAATTAGAACATCCATTATCTGAACCCAGCTGAGCTTTTATTTTACAGACCAACATACAAGGATAAAAATATCCTACAATGATTAATGAAGCCGTTCTAACTTTGCTTGGAGAGATTTAAAATTCCCAGTGATGGATTGAACTGCTATTGAAGAGCTCATAGACTGGAGCTCAACCAGATAACCACACACGGCATCCAGGCAGAGATTTGTAAATCTTCTCCTGCAGAGGGAAAAGACATCTGGTCAACTGTGGCCATGTAGAGACATTTCCTCTTATAGGGCTGCTTCAACCCAAGCTCTCCTAATCTTACTTATAGTAGCAAAGAATAGCAAGGGTGAGACAACTGAGTAAATGGCAAATATTTGAAAATAGTTATGATTAAGTACTAAGGGGTTCATTTAGCTTTTTCAAAATATTATCAATTGAAATCACTGAAAGACCTAGCTGAACTGAAATGACTAGATCATGAATTCAAAACTGAAGTTTAGCTTAGAGTTGGTCATATATAACTGTCACTTGCAGCAAGGATTATGGACCATGACCAAACTCGTTACACAAATTTTCCCTAATGTTTCTTTATAATCCCTGTATTATTCCACATTCTCTCCAAATGTTTTACCCGGCTATTATCAGAAGCACTTTCAAGCTTTTATCATAATATGATATTTAATTTATATTACCTCTCACAATTTACAACTTGGCTGGGATTTTCAACGTATCTTGTCAATAGTACATGGATACATTCTAAAAGGTGTAGTGGCTTTTTTACTCTGTTCCAGAATGGATCCTATGACAAGAGGAAGAGAGGAAAAAAAAAACATATTTATATATGTGTGTGTGTGTAACTAGATACATATATGTATACACATACACACAATTTGCTATACAGCTCATATTTACATATATATATTCCTAATCATTTATATTAATTAAAGAATTAACCAGTCAAGTTATTACAAAGCATTAGGGGCTGAGGAGATTGCTCAGCAGTTAAGAGCACTTGCTGCACAAGCATAAGGGCCTCAGAGGGACAGAAACCTTCTGACTTCCATGCTGTAGAATGCATGCAAACAGTTGAGTGTGGCCATTCAAGTCTGTAACCCCAGTCCTACAGGGAGGCAGAGATAGGAGTGAAAATGCCAGCTCTGTATTGAGTGAGAAATTATGCAAATGAGTCAAGACATCTGATGTTCTTTTCTGGCCTTCACATGTGTGCTTAAAGGGCATATGAATGTGCATACACACATGCATAAACTACACATACAACAAACACACCACACATGCTACATACACATTTATGCATGTGCCAAAAAATTAACACCTAGTAAAAATTAAAAAAAAAGTAAATGAAGTAAAAAAAAAATTAAAGCTGGGTTAGATTTAATATTTTGAACAAGAATGAAAACCATACTGTAACATTTTCTAGGAAGAATATTTGATGCATTAATTTACTGTGTAAAGCATGTAAGTGTTCTATGATTATGAGATGAATATTTTTCTATGTGCTGGGATCCATCTTCCTTTGAACTTAAGCAGTCTGAATCTGGCATAATGAAAAGAAATTAGTGGGCAAGCCGGGCACAGTGGTGCACGCCTTTAATCCCAGCATTTGGGAGGCAAAGGTAGAAGGATAGCAATGATTTCAAGGCCACCCTGAGACTATGTAGTGAATTCCAGGTCACCATGGGCCAGTGAGACAGTACATCAAAAACAGAAAAAAAAGAAAGAAAAAAAAAAAAAGAAAGTAGTGGTCAAACAACCTTTATGCTAATTCTAGTTTCCCTGGTTACTTGTTTGCCAGTGCAAGCAAGTCTTGAAGGCAGGTGTGGGCTCACATCTTTAATGCTCCAGGCCTGCCTGGGCTAGAGTAAGACTCTGAAAAAAGAAAAAAAAAAAAGAAAAAAAAAAAAAAAAAAAAAAAGCGCAGCAGCTATTTTGGGGCTGTGAAGAGTCATCCCCGAGCAAGAGCAAATGTCCAGTTGCGTGGCAGCTCCCTTTCGCTGCAGCACTCAGGCGGCGGCAGCAGGATGCTCAGGCAAGCCAGCAACGTTCCACTAGCCGAACAAGCAACTGACCTTGTCTCAACAAAAAAAATCCAGGGAGCCGGGAGTGGTGGCGCACGCTTTTAATCCCAGACTCGGGAGCAGAGGCAGAAGTGCCATGGTTTCAAGGCCAGCCAGACACTTCACAGTGAATTCCAGGTTAGGCTGGGCTAGAGCGAGACCCTACCTCAAAAATCCAAAAGAATTACTTTAAAGAAAGTGATTTCATTTTCTTAATCTTTTCCTTACCCGTGATTTGAAGAGCTGGTCATAAACTTCTAGTAGTCTAGGTAACGGCACTCCAATTTCATGCATGGTCTGGATTACAAAGCCCACATCCCAGTTCAAAGTACAAACTTGCTGCTCTAAGAACTGCACAATAAAGTCTGGGGAAGAAAATAAAGACCAGAAGATTGGATTTTTTTAAAATTATTTTTTAATTAATTTATTTGACATAAAGAGAGAAGGAAAGAATGGGCGCTCTAGGGCCTCCAGCCACCGTAAACGAACTCCAGACGCATGCGCCACCTTGTGCATCTGGCTAACATGGGTCCTTTGGCTTTGCAGGCAAATACCTTAACTGCTAAGTCATCCCTCCAGCCCAGAAGTTTGGATTTTTTTATCTTCAAAAAATTTATTTGAAAGAGAGAAGGCCAGAGGTGGGTCAGAAATGAGCTCACCAGGCCCTCTTGCCAACAAAACCGAACTCCAGACATATGTGCTACTTTGTGTCTGGTTTTATGAAGGTACTGGGAACTGTACCCAGACCACAGACTTTGCAAACAACCATCTTTTTCTTTTTTAAAAAAATATTTTATTTATTTGAGAGAGACAGAGAGAGAAAGAGAGAGAGAATGGGCGTGTCAAGTCTTTCAGTCACTGTAAACAAACTCCACACATAGGTGACACCTTGTGTATCTAGTTTACATGAGTTTTGGAGAGTTGAAACTGGGCGGTTTGAATTTGCAGGCAGGAGCCTTAACTGCTAAGCCATCTCTCCAGCCCCAAACAACCATCTTTAAAAAAAAAAAAAAAAATTTTATTTATTTATTTGAGAGAGGGAAAGACAGAGAGGAAAAGGGAGGGAGGGAGGGGGGGAGAGACAGAGAGAGAGAGAGAGAGATAGAGAGAGATAGAGAGAGAGAGAGCGCACGAGCGAGCATGCTAAGGTTTCCAGCCACTGCAAACAAGCTCCCGATGCATGTGCCACCTTGTGCATCTGGCCTATGTGGGTCCTGGGTAATTGAAACGAGATCCTTTGGCTTTGCAGGCAAATGCCTTTACCGCTAAGCCATATCCCCAGCCCTCAAACAACTGTCTTTAACCAATGAGCCATCTCCCTGGCTCAGATTTTTTTTTTAGAATGTTTTTAGTGATAGCTTCCATAATTATAGACAATAAAATATGGTAATTCCCTCCTCACACCAACTTTTACCCTCACAAATTCACCCTCCATCATATTTCCTCTCCCCTCAATTAGTTGGTTTTGTTTTGATGTCTTTATCTTTTCCTTCTATTATGAGGGTTTTGTGCAGGAAATACTAGACACAGTGAGGTCATGGATATCTAGGCCATTTAGTGTCTGGAGGGTTGCACTGTAGGCAGTCCTCACATTCCTTTGGCTCTTACATTCTTCCCGCTGCCTCTGCTGCACTGGACCCTGCTACCTCCAATTTTAACTCTCGACTTGTATCGTCTCCTGCCTATGAAAAAAGACCTGGTGGCACGACAGGCCACTTCCTCACACCGCTGCCCTAGGAACCCTCAAGGACTGCCTCCAGTGACTACTGTGCTGACAAGGCTCCACAGCCTTTCCAAGCTGTGCCCCAGCTGAGAATCAAATAGATATATACCTATGGCAGACATTTTACATTCAAACCAAAATATCAAACGGTAGATTTCCCCACCCCACCTGAGCAAAGTCTCATTCTAGCCTAGGCTGACCTGGAACTCAGACCTTTGCTCCAGGCTGGCCTCAAACTCACAGTGATCCTCCTACTTCAGCATCCCAAGTTCTGGGACAAATAGTGTGTACCATCAAGCCCAGCTCCAAATGATAGATTTTATTCATATGAGTAGACTCTAGGGGGAAAATCTGAAAATAATTTTTTGTAAATATTTTTATTATTTATGTGATGAGAGGAGATGAGAGGGAGAAAATGAGCATGGGCACACCACAGTCTCTTGCTTCTACAATCGAACTTCAGACACATGCACCACTTTAAGCATCTGGCTTTATGTGGGTACTGGGGAGTCAAACCTGGGCTATGAGGCTTTGCAAGCAAGTGCTATCTCTCCAGCCCTTCACTAGTCTTCTTTTTTTCTTCCCCCAAGAAGGGTCTCACTCTAGCCCAGGCTGACCTGGAATTCAATGTAGTCTCAGGGTGGCCTTGAACTCATAGCGATCCTCCTACCTCTGCTTCCCAAGTGCTGGGATTGAAGGTGTGTGCCACAATGCCTGGCTTGAAAATAAATTTTAAAACACATTATAGCTAGGCATGGTGGAACATGACTTTAATTTAGGCACTTGGAAAGCCAAGTAGGAGGTCTGCTACGAGTTTAAGTTAAGCCTAAGACTACATAGTGAATTCCAGGTTAGCCTGGGCTAGAGACCCTACCTTGAAAAAACAAAAAAACAACAAAAACCCCAAGATGAAACGATAAACAATCCCTCCCACACACATTAAAAAAAAATTGGGGGCTGGAGGGAATGGCTTAGCAGCTAAAAGCATTTGCCTGCAAGGCCAAATGACCCCAGGACCTATGTAAGTCAGATGTATAAGATGGGGGGCATGTGTCTGGAGTTGCAGTGGCTGGAGGCCCTGGCATGCCCATTCTTTCTTCTCTTTCTCTGACTCTCTCAAATAGATTTAAAAAAGGAGAAAAGAAATTGGGAGCTGAGGGCTGGAGATATGGCTTAGCGGTTAAGTGTTTGCTTGTAAAGCCTAAGGGCCCTGGTTCGGGGCTCGATTCCCCAAGACCCATGTTAGCCAGATGCACAAGAGGGCACAGGAGTTTGTTTGCAGTGGCTGGAGGCCCTGGCACACCCATTCTCTCTATCTCACTATCTGCCTTTTTCTCTTTGTCTTGTCGCTCTCAAATAAGTAAAAATTAAAAAAAAGAGAATAGGGGAGGAAATATGGAAGAAACGGGCATTTCTTTTTTTTAACAGGATATTTTATTTATGTATTTGGTGGGGGGAATGGGCGTGCCAGGGCCTTTAGCTACTACAAATGAACTCCAAACACATGTGCCATCTTAGCATCTGGCTTATGTGGCTACTGGGGAATCAAACTGGGTCCTTTGGCTTTGCAGGCAAGTGCCTTAACTACTAAGCCATCTCTCCACCCCCCTTAGATACTTCAAAAATTTTTATTTATTATTTTAAAAATATATTTTATTTTATTTATTTGAGAGAGAAAGATGCAGAGAGAATGGGGAGAGAATGGGCACGCCAGGGCCTCTAGCCACTGCAAATGAACTCCAGACATATGCACTCCTTGTGCATCTGGCTTATGTGGGTCCTGGAGAGTAGAATCTTGAGTCCTTTGGCTTTGCAAGCAAACGCCTTAACCACTAAGCCATTTCTCCAGGCCTATTTATTTGGAAGAGAGAGAGAGCATGAGTGAGCAAGCAAATGAGCAGGTCAGGGCCTCTAGCCATTGCAAATGAACTCCAGATGCTTGTGCCATGTTGTGTATCTGCCTTATGTGGGTTCTGGGGAAATCAAACCTGGGTCCTTTGGCTTTGTAGACAAGTGACTTAACTGCTAAGCCATCTCTCCAGTTCTCTCACTCATGATCTTTAAGGAACCCGAATGAAACCCAGTGGAACACACACACACACACACTCAGGCACCTAGGGAAGGCGGAAATCAGTGGGGGTGAGAGTGAGACAAGAGAAGATAATGAACAGTGAATATGAAATATGATAAAAATACATTATGTACATGTAAGAAAATATGAAGCTTAGTCTCTGTGCATAATTGATATATGTTAAAACACACACACACACACACACACACAAAACCTGTTGAAATAAATAGCTAAACAGAAATGAAGAAACTCTTTATTCCAGTCTAAAGATCAGTGGGGTTTTTCGAAGTGGAAAAAACTATCAAACAGATACTAAAACATCTAGGGTTCGACTATACTTACCTAAAGGAAAGAAGCGAGGTGTGCCAGCATAAATTTTGCCAAGGAGGACGACCTTGAGACTGAGAGCATGCATTCTATCTGGTGAGCTCAATGTTACACTATCACTCAATTCTGAAAGAGACATTATCAGTTGAAACCCAAATTATATTTAATGTGCAATTTTTTCCATTGGCTATTTAACTATTTCAAGGCTCCAAATAATCCAGAACTGATATTTGCATTAATGAGATAATTAGCAGATTTTGTATTCCTATTAGTGTCTGACATATATTATTATGCTCTAATTTTTACCATGGTATTGGTTATGAGGTTCTGGGGGAATTGTCCAAGTTTCATTACAATTAGCATCAATTAGAAACATGACATATCCTTACACTGAGCATGTCCCCATATAATCACTGAGGTTACTTTCTGTTATGACCACTTCTCTACTATATGCATAAGCTTCCCACTCACTTTCTTCATAGGTATACACAATTTCATAAGCCATAGATATAATAGCTATTAGCAGCTTGCAATGTTCTTCCACACCCATAAATAATATATGCTAATCTATCTATGTTGAACACTTACCTTTCTCTATGATATCTTGCCAAAGTGTTTGTACCAAAATGGGGTCTGAATAACCAGCACAATGAATTATTGCAAGTTTACACTCTGCAAGTTTAAATGGGTCAGCAAATTCTCCATAAAGCTGCAGGAAGAAATCACAAAACCAAATATTCAACTGGAGGTTAGTGTTCAGAGATTATCAGGGAAGCAAGAGTTCAACATTAAAAACAACCTTGCTCAAATAGGAGTACCCATGCTTGATCCCAAGACCCATGTAAAAAGCTTTAGGTCCTTGCAGACTTATGCAATCCTAGTACACTGATGGTGGGCTGAGAGGTGGAGAATTTCTTGGAATTAAGTGGAGAAAACAGCAAAGAACAAGAGTAGAGTAGAATGAGAATCCAGAGAAAAACCCTATATCAAATGTGCTGAAAAGGTGAGAATCAATCTGAAAGTTGTCCTTTATCTCATCACTTGGCACATGTGGGCCTGCATACATACATAAAAAAATTAAGAAATAAATAGGCTTGGCGTGGTGGCGCATGCCTTTTATCCCAGCGCTCAGGAGTCAGAGGTAGGAGGATTGCCATGAGTTCGAGGCCACCCTGAGACTCCATAGTGAATTCCAAGTCAGCCTGGGCTAGAGTGAGACCCTACCTTGAAAAAACAAAACAAAACAAAACAAAACACAACAACAAAAATAAGAAATTAAAAAAATTATGGGGATGGAGAGATGGCTTTGCCTGCAAAGCCAAAGGATCCCAGTCTGAATCTCCTGACCCACATAAGCCAGATGCACAAGGGAGCGCATGTATCTGGACTTTGTTTGCAGTGGCTGGAGGCCCTGGCGCAACCATTCTCTCTCTCTCTCTCTCTCTTTAAAAAAAATAAATTTTGAAAAATGTTAGAAAAAAGAAAAAAAATATGGTGCACGACTTTAATCCCAGCACTCGGGAGGCAGAGGTAGGAGGATTACCGTGAGTTCAAGGCCACCCTGAGACTACTACTACATGGTGAACTCTAGGTCAGCTTGGGCTAAAGTGAGATGCTACCCCGAAAAACCAAAAATGGAAAAAAAAAAAAATACACACACACACACACACACACACACACACACGTGTGTGTGTGTGTATGTATGTATACAATACAGATAATTAGTAGATTTTATGTTCTTGTTAGTGTCTTAATATATTTTTATGCTGTAATCTTTTTTTTTTTAAATTTTTTATTTATTTATTTGAGAGCGACAGAGAGAAAGACAGATAGAGGGAGAGAGAGAATGGGCGCGCCAGGGCTTCCAGCCTCTGCAAACGATCTCCAGATGCGTGCGCCTCCTTGTGCATCTGGCTAACGTGGGACCTGGGGAACCAAGCCTCGAACCGGGGTCCTTAGGCTTCACAGGCAAGCGCTTAACCACTAAGCCATCTCTCCGGCCCTATGCTGTAATCTTACCATGATATTAATTACGAGGTTCTGAGGGAATTGTCCATGTTTCATTATGATTAGCATAAACTATAACCATAACATGTTTTCACTGAGATTAGCAAAATTCTTATGAACAAAGCATTTCAGAATATGTGCATATACATGTAGAGGTATGCAGGGGATTAGGAAAAAATACTGAACATAAATACTTTATGCACCTAGTCTGATGTAAATTTGTTGTTTTTGTTCTTTGAGGTGAGGTCAAACCCTAGCCCAGGCTAACCTAGAATTCACTCGCCTGAGCTACAGCGAGACCCTACCTCAAAAAAACAAAACAAAACCCAAAAGCACCCCCCCCACCAAACCAACTTCATTTATGTTTTAAAATGTTTCCTGTTATTTATCTGCAAGAAGGGAAGGAAGAATGAAATGGGCACACCCTGGTCTCCTCCCACTATAACCAAACTCTGGGTGTACACACCCTCTGCAACATGGATAATTGAACCCTGCCTGTCAGGCTTTCCAAGCAAGTGCCTTTAACCAATGAATCATCTCTCCAGCCTTTATTTATTGATTTTTGAGACACGTTTTTACTATGTAGCCCAAGTTGACCTTGTGGGACACAGTGGCCCACAAGTCATCCCAGCACATTCAGGAGGTTGAGACAGGGTCTCTGGGGCAAGCTCGCTAACAAGACCAGTAGTCAGGTCTACTGAGAGACTGTGTTTCGGTAAATAAAGTGTATAGCAATCAAGGAAGATATACAACATCAACCCCCGGCCTCCACACGTACACATGCGTGTGTGCCCACGCTCATTTGGACAAGTGCGCACACCCATACACCCTCACAAAGAGTAACTGAAGAAGGAATGGCAAAGATGGATATTGAGTGAAAGAGGCTTGGTTGGAGAGGTAAGCAAAGATAAATTAATGTTTCTAAGGCAAGCAATAAGACCATGAACAAGCTGTTTTTTGTTTTCAAGGTAGGGTTTCACTGTAGTCCAGGATGACCTGGAATTCACTATGTAGTCTCAGGGTGGCCTTGAACTCATGGTGATCCTCCTACCTCTGCCTCCCTAGTGGTAGGATTAAAGGCATGTGCCACCACACCTGGCAACAAGCTGGTTTTAACAGAGTCCCCATGTGAAGCTTGCGGGTTCTCTTTAATGACTTGCCTGGCCTCAGCCTTTCCTAGGCGTCATGTGGCAGCCATAACCCATCAGTCCAGTGACAAGCTGGTAGATGGCCTTTTATTTTGTTTCTCATGAAACAATAAACTAAAAACAAGGACTTCTGAGAAAGCGATGACCATCCAAATTTCGTTTCCTTTTTACTTACCTTAGTGATGTCCATGAGCTCAGAATCCAACTGAGAGATTGCATCCTGTACAGAAGAATGATGAGAATACTGCCGTTGTAATGTTTCCTGGATCTGAAGTTGAATCCTAGCCACCTAGATTGGGCAGAAAACAGGATGTTTTACTTCCTTTATAATTCAACAGGTACCTGATGGAATGCCTGTTAGTGAGTTTAAGTTTCCTAAAATTAAAATAATACATAAACACAGGCTAATATTGTATTAGACTAGCATCATCACAAGAGACTTCATTTCAACCTTCATTTCTTGTGATGTCACAAGAAATGTATTAAACAGAGAACCTTTCTACCACCATCACTAGAAACAGCAATGACCATAGCAAGAAAAATGGCGAGACAGGATCTTTACCTGCCTATGCAGGGAGGCATGGCTCCATGATTAAGTAGACTTCAAGGAATGGGGATGGAAATTAAATATGTCATGCCAGGGCTGTGGACTTGACAGTGCTTCTTATGGGGTTTTCTTTTCCTTCCTTCAGTAGAGAAAGCAAAAGTCCTAGGGAATGGTAGCATCAGAAGCTAGAACTTGGGTTCCTAAATGGCTGCATGCTGGGGACAGCCCCATGACAACCAGGAGCACTCACTCATTGAATAACAGATAACTTGTGCTTAAGAACCATCAAAAGATTTTCAGTCTCTTAATTAAGGTACTGAGCCTTCTCCATACATTTATTATTAGCTTCCAAAATAAGTGGTGAATGTCATGTGCCCAAGTTGATGATGGTCAATAGTGGAGGAAGACTTAAAGCAAAAACTTACAAATTATATTTACTCTATGTCCCAAGGACAGTATCCTTAAAATGTCTTTAAGACTGTAAATCTGAACACAGACAGGGAGATGAGACCAGAATTAGTAATAATGATGTGTAGAGAATTGTGACTTACTGGGGTGAGATGAAAGAGTGACATGACTGTGGCTATCTGTTTATGTGGACACAGTTTAAGTGACTTTCTTACTTACTTCCATCTTCTCTTCTAACTCGTGAAGGAATTCACCATCTGCAGCTATTGATGAAATGGCAGTGGAACTTTTAGCACTAAGAATGGCTCGAGCAATGTACTCGATTCGTTGTCGAAGTGGGATTTCTGTGCTAGGAGGGAAAACCCTTAATTTTAGCTACACCATTTCTTAATGAACAGAGACAAAAATACGTCAAGTAGGATGCGCTACTGTCAACTAAGCCCCACTTGATAAAACAATGATAAAAGGCCCTCTTTTCTATATATACACATGTATTTGAGACCATGCCTTGTTCTGTAGTTCTGGTTGCCTTCAAACTTGCATGGATGCTCCTGCCTCTGCCTCCCACATGCTGGGATTATAGGCATGTACTACCATGTCTGGCTAATTATTGTAGATTTCTAATGAAAGAATCTCTGTTTATTTATTTAATTATAGGCAGAGAGAAAGGGTGTGGAGAGAATGGGCATGCCAGGGCCTCGAGCCACTGCAAACAAACTCTAGAAAGCTTTGGGTCCACATATGTAATAAAAAGTTACCTATGCATACACTCACACTTTCTGCTAGCCATAACTGAATCAGTCTCTCTCAGAATTGGAGACTTAACTATTCAGAGCTAAATGCACAGGGCTCTACCCTAACAGCCCGGTGGCTTTTTGATGGGATCTCAATATGTCGTGTGGGTGCACTTCCTGGGATCAGACAGCTCTGTCTTTATTGTTCATAATGAAAGTAATGTACCATACCTATGCATGTCGGCCAATTTGGACAGGACACGAGCAGCATTACTAAAACTTCTGTTCTTCTCATAATACCTCCAGAGTAAATCCATATACCGAACTCTATTTTGGTCCACTTTTGCCATCCGGACTAGATGTGGCTCCAGAAAGGGAGAAGCAATCTAGAAATTGTATAGTTACACAGAAAAAATTCTGTAAACACCTAATTATTATTATTTTTTTTGAGGTACAGTCTCACTCTAGCCCAGGCTTATTTGGAACTACTCTGTAGTCCCAGGCTGGTCTTGAACTCATGCTGCTCTTCCTATCTCCGCCTCCCAAATGCTGGGATTAAAGACATGTGCCACCATGTCCTGCTTAATAAGTAGATAATACAGTACCATTTTTGCCTTGTTATAAAAAAAATGAGCAAAAATTAGAAAAAAGCAGGGAAGGGCTGGGTGGAGGGGGGTGGAATGGATGGCTCAGCCAATAAACGTGCTTGCTTGCAAAGCCTGACAGGCTGGGTTCGGTCCCTCAGGACCCTCACAAGACTAGAAGCACAGAGTGGTACATGCACATGGGGCTTGTCTGCAGGGCCAGGAGGCCCCGGAGGTCATACTCACTCACTCAGTCTCTTTCTATGTGCGAGTGCATTTCTGTCTCTCTCAAATAAACAAAGAAAATGTTTACTTAAAAAAATAGGAAAGTCGGGCATAGTGACACATGCCTTTCATCCCAGCACTTGGGAGGCAGACGTAGGAGGATCACCATGAGTTCAAGGGCACCTTGAGAATGCAGAGTAAATTCCAGGTCAGCCTGGGCTAGAGTGAGGCCCTACCTCGGGGGGGGGGGGGGGGGGGAAGAGAGATAGAGAGAGAAGCTTTTTGCAACGCATGACAGCCCGGGTTTGATTTGCCAATACCCACATAAGCCATATACACAAGTGGCGCATGCATCTAGAGTTCACTGGCAATAGCTGGAGTGCTGGGATCAAAGGTGTGCCCAACCATGCCTGCTCTTAGATTTTATAGTAAGCTTTGATAAAATAGTTACTGTTTCCTAGACTATGAGCTCAAAGGCACCCTTGACGTTATGGTATCCCAGGTTATTTGTTTTACAAATACTGATAATAGTAAAAAGTCATGTTTAATGGCAGAGCTAAGATAAAGTTTACATCTTCTAATTCATAATCCAGAGACTTCTAAACTATTTCAGAGCTATAGAGATAGCTGAGCAGTTAAGGCGCTTGACTGCCAACTCTAAGGACTCAGGTTTGATTCCCCAGTACCCATGTAAGCCATATGTATAGGGTGGAGCATGCATCTGGAGTTCATTTGCAATGGCTAGAGGCCCTAGCAGACCTATTCTCTCTAGCTCTTTCGCTCACTCAAATAAATAAAATATTAAAAATATTTCAAGCAATCAGACTCTAAGCAATAATATTAAAGTGGTAGTTAATTTTCCTCCTTAGAAAAAGGTATCACACACTTTATTTTTATGCGAACTCATTTCTGTGTATATGCAGGTACATGGATGGACATATACCATGTCTTTGGAGGCCAGAGGATAATCTTGGAAGTCATCTTTAGGAATATGTGTACCTTTTTTTTTTCATTTTTAAAATTTTTTAAAGTTTACTTTATTTGAGAGAGGTAGAGAGAGAAAGGCCACGCCAGGACCTCCAGTTGCTGTAAACAAACTGCAGATGCATGTACCATCTTGTGCATCTGGCTAACATGGGTCCTGGGGAACTGAGCCTGGGTTCTTTGGCTTTGCAGGCAAGCGCCTTAACTACTAAGCCATCTCTCCAGCCTGTACCTTTTTTTTGTTTGTTTGGTTTTCTGAGGTAGAGGTTCTTACTCTAGCTCAGGCTGACCTGGAATTCATTATATAGTCTCAGGCTGGCCTTGAACTCTGGGTAAATCTCCTACCTCTGACTCCCGAGTGCTGGGATTAAAGGCGTGCGCCACCACACCTGGCCATACTTAGATAGATAGATAGATAGATAGATAGATAGATAGATAGATAGATAGATAGCAGGATCGCAATGAGTTCAAGGACACCATGAGAATACGGAGTGAATTCCAGGTCAGCCTGGGCTAGAGTGAGCCCCTACCTTGAAAAATGAAAACAAACAACTATGTATATGATTTTTATTTATTTACTTGAGAGAAAGAGGCAGACACACTCCAAAGCCTCCAGCCACTACAAATAAACTCCAGATGCATGCACCACCTTGTGCATCTAGCTTACATGGGTACTGGAAATCGAACCTGGGTCCTTAAGCTTTGAAGGCAAGCACCTTAACTGCTAAACCATCTTTCCAGCACATGTGCAGTTTCTCACAGGCTGGCAGCTCACCATACTAGACTGGCTAGCAAGTCCAAGGGGTCCTCCTATTTTTGCTTCGCCAGTTCTGGAATTACAAACATGCACCACCACGCCTGACACTTACATGTGGATTCTGGAGGTTGAATTCAGTTCCTCATGCTTATGAGGCAAGTATTTTACTGACATAATTATCTCCCCAGGGTCCACATAATTAGCTTTATTCTATCAACTAACTGTAGGTACAGGACATGAAACTAAACTGCCTATAGTATGTTCTGCTAAGATTATTGAGACATGCTACTTCAAGATACAAATTAACAATACAAATACCACAAAAACAGTTCTTTTACCTGTAGCAGTTTATCTGCAAGGTCAGCTTGTATTAGCCAGTTGTAAAGTGCGATACTAAAGAGCTCATCCTTGGATCGCTGAGCCAATTTAAGCATTTGTTCAAACTAAAATAAAACAAAAAAGTAAACTTAGTGTAATTAAAGGCTTTCTTGCCACCACACGTTAGCTCTAAAACCCTGGTAAGAAATCAGCTAAACGGTAACTGCCTAGAGCACTTTCTTGCACACAGAGCTTCTGAGGTGGCACACGTTCAGAACGGAAGCACGCAGTGCGCCTTACATGATGTCCTGCTTCTTCATTACTCAGCATGTTGGGGTCAGATGACAACACTGGAGGACCAGGTTTCTTGGGTACACTAGGAGATTGAGGAGCAGCCTTGCTTTGATTTACTAGTTCTTGAAGAGTGTCCGTAATGCACTTGTAACTGTTTAATCTGAAAACAAAAAGGGCCAATTACATTATTTAACTAGAAAGCAGATCACGTCGGCTATTTCACTTAAATATATACACAAGAATTTGAAGATTCGTTGGAAAAATAGGTCTATATATTTTCTATTCAAAATAAGCCAAGTTGGGTGTGGTGGTGCACACCTTTAATCCCAGCACTCAGGAGGCAGAGGTAGGAGGATCACTGTGAGCTCTAAGCCAGTCTGAAACTACAAAGTAAATTCCAGCCTGGGATAGAGTAAGACCCCACCTCAAAAACAAACAAACAAACAAACAAACAAACAAACAAACAAACAAACAAAGCTACTGAGGCATGGTGGTACACACCTTTAATCCCAACACTTGGAAGGCAGAGGTAGAGGATTGCGGTAAGTTCGAGGCCAGCCTAGGACTATAGAATGAGACCCTACCCAACGCCACTGAAATGAAACAGGAGTTGGGGAGATTGTTCAGTGGTTAAAGGTGCTTGTGTGCAAAGCCTTTCAGCCCAAGTTCCCTAGTCACCTACATAAAGCTGGACAGACATTCATTTGCAGCAGAAAGAGACCCTGGTGCATCCATAAAGGCTACCACTTCCCACGCACAAATAAATTAAAAAAACAACCCAAGGCTGATTGTTGTGGTTTATGCCTTTAATCCCAGAACTTGCAAGGCAAAAGTAGGAGGATCACTGTTGAACTCAAAGTTACTCTGAGAGACTACATAATGAATTCCCTAATGGCTTGGGAAACATTACTCAGTATCCACATAAAGGCAGATGAACAAAAACCACACAGGCACCTGGAGTTTGTTTGCAGTGGCAGCAGGCCTTGGCACATGCACATTCACTGTTTCGTCTGCCTCTTTCTCAAATAAACAAATAAAAATAAATGAAGAAAAGCTGGGGATGGTGGGTAAACACCTTCAATTCCAGCACATGGGAGATAGAGGTAGGAGGATTCAAGATCAGCCTGACTACATATACATAGTGAATTCCAGGTCAGCCTAGGCAAGAGCAAGACCCTATCTTGAAAAGCAAAAAACAAAAACATATATATGTATAAGGAAAAAAAGTGCTATGTTATTATATTGAGCCACATAAGTTCAAGGCCAGGCTGAATTACATAATGAAACCTTATTAAGAGGAGGGGGGAAACAATAGTTGCAGGCTCAGTAACACTTAGTGCCCTTGAAGACCGTTCATCACCAACAGCTGGCAGGCTAGTGCATGCTTTAATCCCAGTACCTCTAATAAAGAACTACCAGCACAACCACCACTCCCAGAATTTATTAGACTACAGCTTTTTTTTTGTTTTTGTTTTTTTGAGGTAGGGTTTCACTCTAGTTCAGGCTGACCTGGAATTCACTATGTGGGCTCAAGCTAGCCTCCAACTTACAGCGATCCTCCTACCTCTGCCTCCCAAGTGCTGGGATAAAAGGTGTGTGCCACTCTGCCTGGCTCAGAATATAATTTTATCTTCAGGCTGGAAATTATAATCCTGACACAGGTCTTGATAAAGCAACAGGTCATTTGTAATTGAGAGCAAAATTAAGTGTTCTAACTGTCATACTTGAAATGTTATTTCCCTAATAACATGAATCAAAATTGTACATAGAAGTCTGTATCTAAAAATCAATGAGCTATGGTACTAGAACTTACCTTTCTTGGAAAGTCTGAAGACCAACTACATCTTCTTCTGGTTCTCCATGTTTATAGAAATGAAGCCCAAGACCCTGAGGATCTTTTTTCTCTGCAGCAGTAAGAGAAAGTTCCACCACACCTTCATAAAAACGCACTGATGGGACAGAAAGAGTAAAAGACTTAGCACTTACTTAGAGAGCTGGGTATACTTTACCCTAAGCAGGCATATAACATAATTAACAATGCTACATCTCTGTTGCATGATTGTAACCTTTGTGACAAAAATCATAAAATATTTATGATCAGTCAACTAATCAAAGTTTCTAATACACCAGGAAGGCATGTATTCCTTGGAAAACTTTCATATCTAAAATAAATGAAAAGAGGTTTTCACCTCTTTTTTTGGGAATGGGGGCTATGTTGTGATTCAAATTGATAACCTGTGCTAATAGTTATAGCTTTTACATTCTATCAGATTTAAAATATGTAATTTATTTATTTGAGAGAGAGGCAGAAAGATAGAAAATGAATGGGCAGACCAGGGTCTCTGGCCACTGCAAATGAACTCCAGATGCATGCACCACCTTGTGCATCTGGCTAATGTGGGTACTGTGGAATTGAACCTGGGTCCTAAGCTTTGCAGGCAAGTGCCTTAACCACTAAGCTTTCACTGCAGTCCATATGTATGTATGTATGTGTAGGTATACACACACACACACACACACACACATATTTTTTAAATTTCTTTCTTTCTTTGTATGTGTGTAAGAGAGAGACAAGGAGAGGGAGAGGGAGACACAGAGAGAGTGGGTATGGGCACGCCAGGGCCTTCTGCCACTGCAAGTGAACTTCAGATGCATGCGCCACTTTTTGCATCTGGCTTTATGTAGGTCCTGAAAACCCAAACCCAGTACATTATGCTTTCAAGCAAGTGCCTTTAACCACTGAGCAATCTCTCCAGCCCCAGATTCTTTCACCCTCCTTTTTTTATTATTATAAAGTAGAAACTTTGTATGGACACAATATATTTTGGTATTATCATTCCCCTCCTTCCTGCCCCCATTCCACTGAGTGCCCTCCTCAGTAGGATTGCTAGCATTCACCATGGGGTTGTGAATTGTGAGTTGTGAGAGCAGCAGTCAGTATGTGTGTGTGTGTGCGTGTCTTTCTGCCCCCTCTTTAGCAAAATTCCCTGAGGCTTGGTGAGTGCATTTTAAGTCTACCTTAGCTTCTGGATTTCTGATTTGATTCAGTTAGATTTTATTTAAGGAAATTTTTAAAAAGCTGGTAATTTCATTTTTAAAATTAGTGGAAGATTTTAAGTAAATATAAATGTAACCAGGAGTTTAACTAGACAAGGACTAAAACTTTAATATCATGAAGTTGGACACACTAACGTGTGTGGTGGAACACACTAGCATACCCAGCACTTGGGAGGTGGAAGCAGGATGATCAGATACATACAGAGTTCAATGTCCGCCTGGATACACATGGAAACCCTATCTCAAAAGGCATAAACGAATAGCCAGAGAGATGGTACAGCAGTTAAAGGAGCTTGTTAACAAAACCTGATTGCCTGGAGTCCCCAGTACTGATATAAAGCCAGATGCACAAAGGGGTGCATGCATCTGGTGTTCCTTTGCAGGAGCAAGGGAGCCCTGGCATGCCTACACTCACTTTCTGTCTGCCTCTTTCTCTGTTGCTCTTAAATAAATAAATAATAATAAAAAATAAAAAATAAGGCTGAAGGAAGATTTGCCTCTGGGAAGAGATCTTCATCCTCGCTTGGCTTGTGCTCCTGCACTGTCATTTGAGGTAAAGCCACAAGGAAGTTAGTCGTTTCTCACCTTGTCTATACTGAGCACAAACACTGGAAAGGTCTACTTGGTTGCTGATTTTTTGATATTCCTTTAGTGATTCTCGTAACATTCTTTCCTTTTCAGTCTTACTTTGAACTTGTCGGGAACGCTGAAGCAGCTCATTTGCCTACAGAAAAGAAAACAAACGTACGAAAAGATGACATCAAGCTGGCAGATGATGCTGTCCACATATATTTTAGTCTATGGCTAAATATATATATGGTTAATTATCATTACGAATAAAAACTCTAAAACTTACTTCTTAATTTTAGGCAGAAAAGGTTTTGATCAAAAAAATCCTAGCTATTCTTATTTCCTCTCACAAATAGGTTAACCAAGATAGCCTTGTCTGGTAACTCTTTTGCCTAGTCAGTACATTACTGGTCAGCAGGCAGTTCATCATGGGACACTGATTTATTTATTTATTTCCACCTGTAGGAAAGGATCAATAAAAATTACCTCATTAACTTTGATTCACTAGTGATTATTTAAAGTATTAGAATTTCTCCTTAATTTCTAAGGAAAAAAGTACTTCCTTAAATTAAAACTTTTATTTAGAATTTTTTTTTAAATCAAGGGCAAAAATATCAAAGATTCTTTGTAAGAAAAAATTAAGAGGTTGGAGAGATGGCTCAGCAGTAAATAGGGCTTGCTTACAAAGACTAATGGCCTGGGGTCTATTCCACAGTACCCACGTAAAGGCAGATACGGAACACAGTGCGTGTGTCTGGCAGGAGGCCTTGGTGTGCCCATTGAGCACACACAGAATATACTAAACTATGTACTTCAATCCTCTTATTTGAGGAGTTGAAGGCCAGGATACAATAGATATTTGAAAGGTCAGAAAACCAAGCACTTCCAATTTCAATTCTAGTGCTTACTACTTTTTGTCTCACTCTGAAACTTTCTGTATATAAACCCTACTGAGATGGGTAGCAAAGCATCATACCTTAGAACAAACTGCATCATCAGTACTGTACAGAAGGGGGCAGATGTCTTGCAAATGTAAACTAATGCCATCCACAGCAGCATTATCTCTGATGTAACAGTTGATAAGAGAAGCAATCAATGCTCCTGTAAGCTCTGTGTCCCTGACGACGAGATCTTTAAAAGTGGTGATCTTCAGCTGCTCCTGAAATTCCTAAGAACACAACAGTTCTTTCTATCAAAATAGAGAAATTAGAGCTGGGAGTGGTGGCACATGCCTTTAATCCCAGCACTCGGGAGGCAGAGGTAGGAGGATTGCTGAGATTTCGAGGCTACCTTGAGACTACATGGTGAATTCCAGGTCAGCATGGGCCAGAGTGAGACCCTACCTCAAAAATAAATAAATAAATGAATCAATCAATCAATCAATCAATCTCCAGTATCCATGTAAAAGCCAGTTGCAAAAGGTGGCACATATGGGCTTAGTGTTAATGCGTTTGCCTACAAAGCCAAAGGATCCCCAGTTCGATTCTCCATGACCCAGACAAGCCAGGTGCACAAGGGGGTGCATACATCTGGAGTACATGTGCAGTGGCTTGAGGCCCTGGTGTGCCCATTCTGTCTCTCTCTCAAATAAATAAATAAAACATATATTTTTTAGTGTGGCACATGTATCTGGAGTGCATTTTTAGTAGCAAGATGTGCTGGTGTGCTATCTCTCTGTGTCCTCCTTCATAATTAAATGAATAAAATTAACAAATTGGGTATGGTGGAGCACGCCTTTAATCCCAGCACTTGGGAGGCAGTGGTAGGAGGATCTCTGTCAGTTAGAGGCCACTCTGAGACTACAAAGTGAATTCCAGGTCAGCCTGAGTCCCTACCTTGAAAGCCCCCCACCCACCAAAAAAAAATTAAGTATGCAAGCAAGCATTAAAAAACTATAGTTGGCCAGGTGTGGTGAGGCACACCTTTAATCCCAGCACTCGTGACGCAGAGGTAGGATATCACCAAGAGTTTGAGGCCACACAGTGAAAAGCCTGGGCTTGAAAAACTAACAAAATGTTGCTGCTTTTGTGGTGAACCTGGTACCAGCAGAAGGGTGAAGGAGATAGACACAGAGAACACTCAACTCCTACCAAACCAGAGATACAGAGACACAGAGGCTCCCAAGACCTCATCACTGAAGCAGACCTAAAATGAACCCAACATGGCTCAGGGAAACTTATGGAAGAGGGAGTGGAAAGGTTGTTAGAGACACATGTTGGGACATTAAGCACAGAGACATTGCCTCTTCCCCATAACTGATGGCTACCCCCACAGTGCACGACCCACATTCCCCAATGAGGAGGGTCATGACAGGGAACAGACTAATGATGGTACCAACATGATTGCATACACACTGTGTACATAACTAATTTAAAAAAAAGCTGTTAAGGGGCTGGAGAGATGGCTTAGTGGTTAAAGATGGTTAAAGTGGTTAAAGGCTAAATTTGCTTGCAAAGCTTGCTAGCCTGAGTTCAATTCCCAAGGACCCATATAAAGCCAGATGCACATGTATCTAAAGTTCATTTACAGTTCAAGAGGCCTCAGTACACCCCCAGGGCAAATTAAGAACGGTATACTCTGGAAGGCTATTACATTAAATATGTATATTCACCATTTTCAAAGTTAAATGTTGTGTGTGTGCATGTCTTGTCTGTTTTACAATCCACACAGAAAAAGATTCAGGTCATGTCAGACACTGCTGAGTCATCTGATGAACAGCTCTAGGAGAAAGTCTTGGCCAGCTCAGGCTCCGATGTCCTGAGACGACCAACTCCGTCTACCTGGGTTCCCTGGTTCTCTCGAGCACTCCCCAGACCTAGACGTCCACAAGAATGACAGCCCTGACAGTGACCAGACTGCTGTGTGCTCACTTCTCATTAACTCCTTTTTTATTCTTTCTTCCCAATATTTTCTTCCAAGAGTATCTTCCTGCACTCCATCAATACACTTTTGAGGTGTAGCTCCCCTCTCTGGGAGAGACTCTGACTGCTGTATTTCGATACCCTTGTTCAATGGGAAATAGTTCAAGATCTTACGTCGTCATCCCCTTTCGTCTAGTAGCAGTTAGTGTCTGTTCATGAGGGGGGAATGACAGAGAGTACAGTTAGGATGACTGAACTCCTGAAAGTAAAAAAGGCAGGCAAGTCTGTACTTGCTCAGTATCAAAGATGATCTGACTTCTGATCTCTTGCCTAGTTCCCTAGGCCTGTTTTTCCACAAATAACCAAGACCCGTCCTGGCAGGAGGTCTTTCATAAGATTTAAACATTGTGGTTGGTTAAGTTCAGCCCCTGGAACTTGGTGTGAGGATTAGCCTCTTCCTGAGACAGCCCCTAGCCCTAATTAACCAGCTGTCCACTGGTTCACCCAAGCCAGAAGCCAGCCCACCAATATAAGGTTATAAATACCTTTACAAGGGGAGGGCATGCTCTCTGACCACGTGGGAACTTCCAGCTGTGGGTGAGTTTTTCCCACAAGGGGAGGCTCCCCTAACCCTTACTTTCCACATGGGTTCTTTATCCCCTCCATATCCCCATATGGCAGGAGCTTGAACTTTGTATTCTTTCTGTGGTTTTCCCAGGCCCTACATGTAGGATCTCTAACTACGTGGGTGCCTGTCATTGGCTCTGTACTTCCCTCAATAAATATAATTTAATAATAATGTATTTTAAAAACCAAAATAGGCTGGTTTAATGGCTCAGTGGTTAAAGGTGCTTGCCTGCAAAGCCTGATGGCTTCGATTCGTTTGCAGTGGCAAGAAGCCCCCGTATGCCAACTCTCTCCTTAACTCTAGAGGACAAAGAACTTACCTTCTGAAGTTCTCCCACAATGACAGAAAATTGATGTTCACAAAGAAGTTTCCATAAAGCCAGAGCTTGGTATGATTTTCTAACCAACTGCTGGATTGCCTGAAGAGAAACTTTTTCACTCAGTTGAGCCTCTAATGACAAAATACAAACAATGAAGTTATACAATGGTACAGTTTAGAAAGTTTTCTTAGGTAAAGTTGAAATTTCTTGCCCCCAGCATAGGTATCAAAAATCACTGGTTGTTCATGATTTTTTTTACAATTAAAGTTAACTATATATGTGTGTCTGTGTGTTTGTGTATTTACACATAAAAATATTCCCATGAGCAGGGTGGGGTGGTGCACGCCTTTAATCACAACACTTGGGAGGCAGAGGTAGGAGGATTGCTGGGAGTTCAAGGCCATCCTGAAACTATGTAGTGAATTCCAGGTCAGCCTAAAGTAAAGCAAGACAGACTACCTTGAAAAATCACAACAGCCGGGCGTGGTGGCGCACGCCTTTAATCCCAGCACTCGGGAGGCAGAGGTAGGAGGATTGCCGTGAGTTCGAGGCCACCCTGAGACTCCATAGTGAATTCCAGGTCAGCCTGGGCTAGAGTGAGACCCTACCTCGAAAAACAAAACAAAACAAAAAAAAAAAACAAAAAAAAAAAAAAAAAGAAAAATCACAACAAAACAAAATTCCCGTGTTTTTCCCAAGTATTTCATTATGTAAGTACACCACAATTTAACTCCTTATACTTAAAAGACTCTCTTGGAAGGCATAGTCAAGGTTCTCCAGGACTCAGTTTCTCAGACTCTGGATCAATAGAATATGTACTGATGAGTCATGAAGCAAGTTAGTCAGTCATGATAAATTTCCTCCATCCTTTAAATAGGAAATAGAGTAAAAAGGAGGAAAATATCACAATAGCTCATTCAGGATTTTTTTTTTCGAGGTTGGATCTCACTCTGCCCTAGGCTGACCTGGAATTCACTATGTAGTCTCAGGGTAGCCTCAAACTCATGGCAATCCTCCTACCTCTGCTTCCCAAGTGCTGGGACTAAGGCATGTACCACCATACCCGGCTCAGGATGTTTTATTTGAAAGAGAGGGCCACAGCCACTTCAATTGAACTCCAGATATTTGTGCCACCTAGTGGACATGTGCGACCTGGCATCTGCCTCACTTACGTGCACCTGGCTTAAAATGGGATCTGGAGAGTTGAACATTGGTCCTTAGCCTTCACAGGCAAGCATCTCTTAACTACTAAGCCAACTCCAGCCCTCATTCAGGAAATTCTGTTCCAATTATAAATGATTTTAAACACGTGAGTGGGTTTGGGGCTAATTCAGTGGTACAGAGCTAGCTTGTATGAGGTCCTCTGATCCTCGGCATCACGGAACAAATTACAACACAACTGAGCAGACCACAACATCTGTGTCATAATTTAAAATGTAGACATGAGGAAGACCTTTGGTGATGTATACCCAGAAGCAAAACTGGTAGCTTTAGCCAGACGTGGTGGTTCAGGCCTTTAAGGCCAGCACTCAAGAGGAAGAGGTAGGAGGATCAGCATGAGTTCAAGGCTACCCTGACACTACATAGTGAATTCCAGGTCAGCTTGGGTTAAAGTGAGACCCTACCTTGAAAAACAAACAACAACAAAAACCTACAAAAAAGACTGGTAGCTTTAAGGACTTTTGTAGACATGACCAATCTATTCTAAGTCTTTCAAAGAGTCAACTGCAAGCAACTTGAATACTCCCATGTGAAAAAAAAATCCTCACCCAAGCTTGGTAATAAGCTCAAACCTTTAATGAAGTACTATCAACAGTTCTGAAAATAAGCTACAAAATAGTGAATAGAAAAAAGGCCAGCAGTCAGGGAAGTAGCTTGGGACATAAGTAAATGGCAGGGTTTTTAAGAACTAAAGAAATTCCGTCATTCAAAATTACTGTTTCTTAACAACAGAAAACAAGAAAGGAAAAAAAAAAAAAAAAAAAAAAAAAAAAAAAAAAAAAAAAAACAGAAAAAACTGAGTAGCAGAAAAAATTTTAGCCAAATTATTCTAAGTCATGAGCTGGAGAGAAGACTTAGCCATTAAAGTGTTTGCCTATAAGGCAAAAGGACCCAGGTTCAATTCCCCAAGACCCACATAAGCCAGATTACAAGGTGTTGCATGCGTCTGGAGCTTGTTTACAGTGGCTGAAGGCCCTGATGCACCCATTCTCTCTCTCCTTCTCTGAAATAAAAATAAACAAATAAAATAACTTTTAATAAAAGGGCTAGAGGGATGGGTTAGTGGTAAAGTTACTTGCCTGCAAAGCCAAAGGACCCAGGTTCGATTCCCCCAGTACCCATGTAAACCAGAGTCACAGGAGTTCGTTTACAGCATTTGGAGGGCCTGGTGTGCCCACCTTCTTTGTCTCTCTATGTCTCAAGTAAATAAGTTAAAATATATATATATATATTTAAGCCGGGTGTGGTGGCACACACCTTATATCCCAGTACTTGGGAGGCAGAGGTAGGAGGATTTCAATTACACTACAGCTCCTGCTGCATTTGCTGTGTATTCCCATTCTAAGGACGCATGAATCCTATTAGCCTCTGTTGCACTTTGGCAATAGTACTGAAGCAGAAATTACAATGCGTGTGTGCAAAACAGTGTGAATGAGATGTAGTTCAGACACTACACAATTGAAGTGAGTTTGAGGACACCCTGAGACTACATAGTGAATCCCAGGTCAGCCTGGGCCAGAGTGAAACCCTACTTTGAAGAGGAAAAAGAAAAAAGAAAAGGAAAAAAAAAAAACAACAACAAAAGAACTAGAACTATCCTAAGTCAACTCCAGAATAACTAATCAGGAGAACCATGCAGTTCCACTTCCTTTATTAGCATTTAAATAAACATAAAATAAAATCATATTTTATTCAAACATATATATGCGTTTGTGTATGTGCATATGTATGTATGTATGTATACTTTTTGGTTTTGTTTTTCAAAAGGTCTTGCTCTAGCCCAGCCTGACCTGAATTTGACTATATAGTCTCAGAGTAGCCTTGAACTCTCGGCATCCTCCTACTTCTGCCTACCTAGTACTAGAATGAAAAGTGTATGCCACCATGCCTGACACTTATATTCAGTTTCATAAAAGTGTTATCACTAACCACTAAGGAAATGCAAATAAAAAATTACAATTAGGGCTGGAAAGATGGCTCAGCAATTAAAGTGCTTGCCTGTAAAGCCTAAGGATCCAGGTTTGATTCCCCAGTACCCACGTAAACATACACATGATGGTGCAAGTATCTAGAGTTCATTTGCTGTGGCTAGATGCCCTGGTACACCCATTCTCTCTCTCAAATAAATACACAAATAAAATATATTTTTAAAAAAGAAGTAAGTTACCATGAAACTTCCTCTGCAGCTCCTGCTGCATTTGCTGTGTATTCCCATTCTCAGGACGCATGAATCCTATTAGCCTCTGTTGCACTTTGGCAGTAGTACTGAAACAGAAATTACAAAGTGTGTGTGCAAAACAGTGTGACTGAGATGTAGTTCAGATACCACACAATTGAACCAAGTATATAAGTCTGTTTTTTTTTTTTTAAAGATGTATTCAGGACTGGATAGATGGCTTAGCGGTTAAGGTACAGTTAAGGTGCTGGTCTGCAAAGCCTAATGACATGAGTTCAATTCCTCAGTACCCATGCAAAGCCAGACGCACAAAGTGGTGCAAATATCTGCAGTTTGTATGCAGTACTGGAGGCCCTGGTGCACCCATTCTCTATCTACTTGTTTTCTATCAAATAAATAATATATTTAAAAAATGTATTTAAAAGACTGTGAAAAGTACAACCACAAGTATTAGTTGCCAGAAGAAAGGAAAAACTGTCAAGGTAGAGAGACGGTTTAGTGGTTAAAGGCACTTGCTTGCAAAGCCTGACGGCCTGGGTTTGATTCTCTAGTCCTCACATAAAGCCAGATGCACATTCCTGGAGTTTGTTTGCAGTGCCAAGAGCACCTGACAAGCTCATTTGCTCTCTCAAATAAACATGTTAAAAATTTTTAAAAAGTCACATAAGTTTTGGAATTAAAAATATAGTTATAACATAGCAGGCATGTATCAGTCTCATAAAAATATCATGGTTAGAAAGAAAATGTCTTAGTTTGAATAGATGATATTTAAAATAAGATCAAGAATTGTCTGCACCAAAAAATAAATCTTGAAAGGCTGGGCATGGTAGCATGTTCCTTTAATCCTAGCACTTGAGAGGCAGAGGTAGGAGGATGTCTGTGAGTTTGAGGCCAGCCTGAGAATACATAGTGAATCCAGGTCAGCCTGGGCTAGAGACCCTACCTTGAATCCCCACCCCAACAAAAAAACAATTGTCTTCGCATCTGCTACCAGAGTTCTACCACCAGCACCACCTCTAGCTCGCCAAGCTTGCAGCTATAGAGTAGGGAAAGGGGGAAGGTAAGGAGGTCTTCATACCATGGCTTGTACAAAGCAGACGGCCCACAAATCCACTGGTGGTTAAGTGCACTTTAAACAAGTGGCTATAAAAGCTGATCGCAAGAGTGCACCCTCTTCTGGAAGGGAAACCTCATTGTTACAGGCCTGGTGCTGAGGCATTCCATGAAATTAGATGCTATCAGAAGTTCACAGAATTCTTGATTCACAAACTGCCTTTCCAGCGTCTGGTGCAAGAAATTGCTCAGGACTTCAAAACAGATCTGTGCTTTCAAAGTGCAGCTACTGGTGCTTTGCAGAAGGCAAATGAGGCCTATCTGGTTGGCATTTTCGAAGATATCCTGTGCTACCCCAAACATGTAATAATTATGCCCAAAGACATCTAGCTAGCATGCTCCACACGTGGAGAGCGAGCTTAAGAATCCACTATGAGGGCTGGGGAAACGGCTTAGTGGTTAAGGTGTTTGCCTACGAAGCCTAAGGAACTTGATTTGATTCCCCAGGACCCTTATAAGCCAGATGCACAAGGGGGCACATGCATCTGGAGTTCGTTTGCAATGGCTATAGGTCCTGGCACGACCATTCTCTTTCTCTCTGCCTCTCCCCCCACCCCTCTCTCAAATAAAGAAAGAAATAAAATATTAAAAAAAAAAAGAGTCCATTATGACAGGAAACATTTCATTCCCAAGGTACCTAAGTATATAATTGCAACTGGAAAACTAGGGGACAGGAATCAGGGACTGGCAGTTTCTCCCTTTTGACTTCTGTGTGAATTTTTAATATAAATGCTGGGATGTAAAGCATTAATATAAGTTAAAATGTTTCAGTGAACAAGTTTCAACACTTCACTTTTATAACCATTATAAATAAACCTTTTAACTTTTTCTGGACAATGCCAACATTTGGATTTTTTTTAAAGCAAATTTCTTATTGACAGCAACTAAAAATAAGATTAAATGAACCAAATGATTAAAAGTCACTAACTAATCACAACAAAACAAAACAACAACAACAAAAAAGCTCCATTCTTACACAGAAAAAATTAAAAAATAATAAGCTATTCTTACTTTGGATTGCCTAGTGGTCCTCCTGAAAACTGGGAATTCCTGTCTAGAAATTCCTGAAGACCTTTTAGTTCTTGTAGCACTGATTCCAGAAGTTGGGAGGGTACACTACTTTCAATCTGTTAGAATGGAACAAGTTTCAAGTTTAAAACTATTAAAAATGTGCACATATACAAAGCACACACTCTACATAATCATTTTTGAATATACAATATTCATTTTATGTTTTCATTTTTGTTTAGAGTTCTCTCTCAGTTACAAGCAGTTATTAAAATTTATTTTGGGGCTGCAGAGATGGCTTAGCAGTTAAGGTGCTTGCCTGCAAAGCCAAAGGACCCAAGTTCAAACTACAGGAGCCACGTAAGCCAGATGCACAGGGTAGCACATACATCTGAAGGTTCTTTGCAGCAGCTGAAGGTCCTGGTATGCCCTCTCCCTCTCTCATACATAAATATATATATATGATTTTAAAAGAATGATAGCCAGGCATGCCTTTAGTCCCAGCACTTGGGAGGCAGAAGTAGGAGGTAGGAGGATCGCTGGGTTCGGGCGAGCCTCAGACTACATAGTGACTTCTAGGTCAGCCTGGGCTAGAGTGAGAGCCAACCTTGAGAAAAACCAAACAAACAAAACAACAACAAAAACAGCCTAATGATGCTAACACAAAGTCCTCTGGGATGCTTTCTTAAGCAGTCTGATCTGAGAAGTACGTAAGTACATGAACAGAGGGTAGGCAGTGCAGGCTTCCACAGTATCATGCATACAGACTCAAGCATAAGCCACAGCACACAGTGATATTACATATCAGCACTGATAACCTCTCGGCACCCTTATTCATCTCATATTTCAGTAAGTAAGAGACTTTGAAAAGCTAAAAGTTTAATTATGACCTCACCGTTAATAAGCTTTTGTGATAAGACCTAAGCTAGAGTGTTGGGCAGTGTTTAGACAAGAACATACATATCTATAGGGGTTACCAACACTAGGAAATCTCCCCATTGATACTAATAAGAGATTACATACATACAAGGAGGTAATAAACACACTTGCTAGATGGTCCCATGGTTAAGACATTTGCCTGCAAAGCCTCAGGACCTGGGTTTGATTTTCCAGTACTCACACAGAACCAGATATACAAGGTGGCACAAGCATCTGAAGTTCATTTGGAGTGGCCCAGGCATGTCTATTCTCTATCTGCCTCTTTTTCTCTCTCTCAAAAATAAATAAATATTAAAAAATAAAATAAATACAAACACACTTACTGCAGTGATCTCTCTGTTGCCAGTCTTGAATACTCTTTCCACAACTAAGCTAGCATCCCAAATATTCCTGAACAACAAAAATGTATTAATGCTTATGCCATAAATGAATAAAAACCATTAAAACATATAATTATTTCCTTCCTGTAGAAACACAGTAGCTTTATTTAGTTTTAACCCAGGCATTGTGCTATATGCCTTTATTCCTAGCACTAGAAAGGCAGAAGTAGGAAAATCGCTCTGAGTTCAAGGCCAGCCTAAGACTACATAGAGAGTTCTAGGCCAGCTTGGGCTAGATTGAAATCCTACTTTAAAAAAAGCTGAGCGTGGTGGTGCACACCTTTAATCCCAACACTTGGGCAGCAAAGGTAGGAGGATCACTGTGAGTTAGAGGCCACCTTGAGACTACATAGTGAATTTCAGGTCACCCTGGGCTTGAGCAAGAGCCTACCTCAAAAAACAGAAGAAAACAAATAAACAACAACAAAAACCTTAGTGGATTCATTTAACCTTTACTGTTACCTAGAAATATGAAAAAAAAAAAAAAAACAGGAAGAATTTCAATCATTCCCAATAATAAAATTTGCTAAAGAACAAAAGCATTAGAACTACGAATTTATAAAGGGATTTTGCAGTTACCTCTCCCTCCTACCCATTCCTTTCCACTAAAGAGATGGAATTAATTTTCCCATCTTTTAAGCCCAGGTTGACCTTGAACTTCCCTCTGTCAGAAGAAGGAAGAAAATGGGTGATAGTTCACAGCACAGCAGTTGAGAGGTTTTGAAAGCTTTTTTTTTTTTTTCCCCCTCAGAAGTGACTAACCCTTGCTGTTCTAAGTGTGAACAACAAGTGAAGAATTACAGAGTTATTATCGGCCACCATGTTACACTGGTGAGCAAACACTCCTTTAAGCTATGAAAGACTAAACAAGATAAGTGGAGCTTTTTCTACCTTCATATCTGGCTGCATATACATGAGTGAGCTGAGTAAACCCAGAAGTGCTCAGCTGACATACACACACATGCCACCAAGTCATGGGGAGCTTTGTAACTCTATCTTAATATGTATGTATATATGCAGAAATGAAACAGTGGTGAATACAGATGAAGCAGTGACTTTGGAGATTTGTGACTGGTCCAAGTGACAAGAGTACAGCTAAATGCTCAGCCATAAATGGGACATCATCTCTCTCCCTTCAAGACTCAAGGTGCAATGTCTGCTGCTGTGCAGTTACATGCATAAATTATGCTCACCAAACTGCCCAGTAAGCACTTCTCTCTCTCTCTCTCTTTTTTGTTTTTTTGAGGTAGGGTCTCACTCTAGCTCAGGCTGACCTGGAATTCACTATGGAGTCTCAGGGTGGCCTTGAACTCACGGCGATCCTCCTACCTCTGCCTCCCGAGTGCTGGGATTAAAGGCGTGCGCCACCACGCCCAGCAGCACTTCTCCTAACATCCATGCCCATATATTAATGCTACTCTCTCTTTTGGTTAGAGAAGCTTCTCTTTTCAGATGGCCAGTGACCTCTGGGATGACTCAAAGGGCACCTAGTGCTGAATAGAAGTAAGAGAGGAGTGCTCAGCACTAACACATCTCTACTACACCTTTCACGGCTCAGGGTCCATTGCAGAAGAGGTGGCGGAAAGAATGTAGGAGCCAAAGGAAGGGTAGGACTCATAACAATGTGCTCCTCCAGACACAAAATGGCCCATATAACCATGACCTCACAGTGCCTGAAACTACCTACACACGACCATCATAATAGGAGGAAAAGATGATGACATCAAAATAAAAGAGAGACTAATTGCGAGGGTGAAGAGATATGAAAAGTGGAGTTGTGAAGGGGAAGGGGGGGGTAGGAAATTATGGTTTATTGTCTGTAATAATGGAAGTTGTCAACAATAAATAAATTTTAAAAAGGGTTGGGGAAATGGCTTAGTGGTTAAGGCACTTGCCTATAAAGCCAAAGGACCTAGGTTCAATTCTCCAGGACCCACGTAAGCCAGATGCACAAGGAGGCACAACATGTGCCTGGAGTTCATTTGCAGCAGCTGGAGGCCCTAGTGTGCCCATTCTCTGTATCTCTGCTTCTCTCTCTCTCTCTCTCTCTTTCAAATAAATAAAAATTTTAAAAAGATTCAGGGAACATTGTGCAAGAAAGAGTGAAAAGACTAAAATCTGGAACAAGAGGGGACTGGTGTGGATACTAGACTTTGGACATAACACCAGTGTAGAACTCTTGAACTCACAGCAGCAGTACAAGAGCAGACCTGTGAATATGCTGTCGTAACACGGGGGGAGCTTGCAAGTCCCCAGCCCTCACTGAGGGTATCTATGCAGTTGATGGCTAGGGGATATTTTCTTCAGTGGCACAGCCATGGGTAAGGTGTCCATGCTCCCGTAAGCAACCCCACTGAAGCTCACTATGACACAGAGAAACAAAACAAAACAAAGACACCACCACATGAAAGGAAAAGGGGGACTAACTAGGTGGAGCGAGGTAATCAGCAGGAGGAGTAGGGCAAAAAGTAAGGTAACAAGGGATGGCAAATATGATCAAAATACATTTTATATGAAGGAAATATTATAATTAACCCCACTATGTATAATTATTATAATAAATACATCCTAATAAAATCATCAAAAAGGCTGAATAACAGAAATCAATCTTATCAGTGAATGAGCATAAACTAAAAGTATGCATATATATGATACCCTAATAGTTAAGACTTCTATGAAAATCTTACCCTACAATTCGAGAAAAGTAAATGCAAATGCCATTGTGTTTTCCTGAGTATACAATCTCTGGTCCTGTCATGCAGCTGAGACTTGTGGCTTGTGTTGCTGGGTTTCCCACAGCACACAGTGGAGTGGACATAGCAGGAGGATGAACACCTGTACACATAGAAGTCTCTTAGAAACAAATCCCAAAATTGTCAGTCATCCACATTTATTATATCTGGACATAAAGGTGACAAATTTACAAAAATAATCAAACAGATAGGTTATTTGGTTTTGTTTGATAAGACAAAGACTTGGATGGGTTCTCACATATTAGCAATGCAAAATGAGACCGAATATTGCTCCTAACATTGAAATGAAACAAACCTAATTATACTGATTTGATAGTCCAGTTAAATTCCCATCCCCAAACGACAGGATTTCTACACACTGTTAGAGGGTTTCTACATAGTGTGCTCATGGAGAGATCCCATCACTTGTTTAGATGTCAATTCTATTAAGTGACATTTTGTTTTTAAAGCAACAGGATGGGTTAATATCTTCTCACACTAAACATTAAAGATAAGAATTCACAATTCTAGATTTACAAAATGAATAATAGCAGTGAGCCAAAATAAAGAAAAGACATAAATACCATGAGATGGTGTCCCCAGAAAGGATGGGTTTGGGTAGGGGCTACCACCAGGAACAGGGGAACCTGTAAGAAGAAAGAACTTTATACAGATTTGTAACTATAGGTTACCCATACTTTAAATCTGGTCCACACAGAACAGAAACTAGAAGCATGAGTGAGGAGCAGCATTACCTACGATACCCAAGAATAAGGATCACCTTACTTCCCACTAATTGCCAAACAATCCATACCTGGGAACATGTGGATTTGGGAGTGTTCCTAAACTATTCAACTCTTTCAATTTGCATTCAGTAAATACTATTAGCTACATCCAATTTTCCTTCCTGGCAAACAGCAAAGACTCAGTATTAATGTCATCACTTTAAAAATTTTTTTTTTTCAAGGTAGGATCTCATTCTAGCTCAGGCTGACTTGGAATTCCCTATGTATTCTCAGGGTGGCCGCTCAGTTATCTTCCTACTTCTGCCTCCTGCGTGCTGGATTCTAAAGGTGTGCCACCACACCTGGCTACTTTTTAAATTTAGATTTAAATTTTCTTTTAGAGAGTGTGTGCAAGAGAGAGGAGAGAGAAGAGAACTGGCACACCAGGGCCTCAGCCACTACAATCGAATGACAGACGATTGTGCCACCTAGTGGGCATGTGCGACCTTGTGTTTGCCTCATTTTTGTGCATAACTAACGTGGGATCTGGAGAGAGAACATGGAGCGCTTTAACTGCTAGGCCATCTCTCCAGCCCTGTGGTCACTTTTTTTTTTTTTTTTTTTTTTTGAGGTAGGGTCTCACTCTAGCTTAGGCTGACCTGGAATTCACCATGGAGTCTCAGGGTGGCCTTGAACTCATGATGATCCTCCTACCTCTGCCTCCCGAGTGCTGGGATTAAAAGTGTGCTCCACCACGCCCAGCCCAGTCATCACTTTTAAGTCACAATAAGACTTAGTCACCATCAACAACAGAGTGGGAAGAAAACAATGAAAGGCTATTTATTGCCACACATTTCTAAAAGTCAAATTATTACGAAGTTTCATTTCAATGTTTCATACTCACTAGCATAGACAGGAGATCCCAAGATAGGTCCCACATTACTCGGAGTGGGAAGAGTAGCTGGAAATCTCATCTGAGCTTCACCACCATACCTATATGTGTGATGACAGAAACTGAGTTTGGTGAGTAAATCTTCATGCTTTAAAGCTGGCACTGTTCCTAGTCATGCTTGGTTTCCAAGTAAATGCTTGCAACATTGGAGTTTAATGTATGGCTCTGACAGTGAAATGTGGTTCAGCAGACACAACTGTCACTCAATAGATGTTGACTTGAAACTGCTACCTGGCAAAGTTGTAAGTGCACTGGCTAACTTCTAATAAAATGTGGAATACATAATTAAAGTTAGAAGCCCTAGCACACTCTTGCTCTCTCTCTCTGCTTGCAAATAAATAAATAAAAATATTTTTTAAAAATTAAGCACAAATTGCTAGCCAGATGTTATCAAAAACAAAGCAACAACCTTTATTGAGTGCTGGGGGCATAGCTCAGTGGTATTCCTACTATGTGGTAGGACCTGGGTTTGAACCCAAGCACGGCAAAAACTGAAAGACAGGTCTGATTCCAAGTTTCTTTAATATGATTCAGAATCCCTCAGTACCAATGAGATTGCACAGAAACTGGTACTGTTAGAGGGAGAGAGAGGAACAGAGAAACGTCTGGTAGATGACTATACGGAAGGGCTGGGGAAGTGGCTCAACAGCTATAAATGCTTATGCAAGTATAAGGGCCCGAGAAGGTCTGAGATATGAGTTCAATCCCCAGAAACATAGTGTGTACACATATGTACACCAGATGACACCTGAGACTGCCCCTGATCTCCACATATATGTGTACCCCCAAATACACACACACATGAAAAGCTAAAGCAAGTATCATGGTCTATACTACAATGCCAACTTTGAAGGGTCTAAAATCACTTAGGACACAATTGTCTCTGCATGTCAGTAACATTCTACATGAGGTGGGAACACACACCCTAACGTGAGTGGCTCCTTTCCATGGCATGGCTTGCAGAACTGAGTAAAAAGCAGGTTGAGTACCAGCACTCATGGCATCTTGGCTAGTGGTGCACACTAAGACCATCATAAACAAGTTGCCAGGACTAGGCATGGTGACACACACCTTTAATCTCTGCACTCAGGAGGCTGAGGCAGGAGGTTTGCTGTGAGTTTACCTCGAAAACAAGCAAACAAAAAGAACCCAACAAAAATCAAAACTGAAAAAAGTGTCAAGGGGTAGATCAGCAGATCTAGGATTAACTCTTAGTCACACATGAAAGAAGAAAGGAAGAAGGAAGGAAGGGAGGGAAAGAAAGGGTGAATGGAGAGCCAGGCACAGTGGCACACACCTTTAATCCCAGGACTCCGGAGGCAGAAGTAGGAGGATCGCCATGAGTTTGAGGCCACCCTGAGAATACATAGTGAATTCCATGTCAGCCTGGGCTAGAGTGAGACCCTACCTCAAAAAAAAAAAGAAAAAAAAAAAAAAGGAAGGAAGAAGTAAATGGGAGGATAGAAGAGGAAGTGAATGGGAGGGGAGGAGTATTTGATAGCCTTGTGGAGCTGAGTGTACAGGTCAGGGATGCAGTACTTTCTCAGCATGTGTAAAGCCCTGGATTTATCCCCAGACCTGCCTGGTCCCCTCCCAAAGTGCACTACTACAAGAAAACCTGGTAACTACCTAAAGAAAGCCCGAGTAGCCCAGGCAGACACTTCTCTGTCACAGGCAGAAGTGGAACAAGCAAGGATAAGGCAAGTTGCACAAGCCTGGTCTTCCTGTAAAAAAAAAAAAAAAAAATTCTGTATTAAACAAACACATTAAACATTTTGTTATACCCAATGTATAGATCTGTCTACTACAAAGCAAATGTATAATAGATAACTGCGGACAAAATGAAATAAAATGTAACCAAGCCTGGTGTGGTAGCACATGGCTTTAATCCCAGCACTCAGGAGGCAGAGGTAGGAGGATCACTGTGAGTTCGAGGCCACCCTGAGACTACATACTGAATTACAGGTCAGCCTGGGGTAGAGCAACTGTGCCTCAAAAAACCAAACAAATAAATAAAGTAAAAAATAAAAAAGGAAACAATTCAGATTTTATTTTATTATTATTATTTTTTTTGGAGTTAGGGACTTATCTAGCCCAGGCTAACCTGGAATTCATTATGTAGTAACAAGGTGGCATTGAACCCACAGCAATCCTATTACCTCTGCCTCCTGCGTGCTGGGATTAAAGGTATGAACCACTATGCCCAACAACAATTCAGATTTTAATGTTTAACACAAGTACTAGAAAGGATGCTTTCTCTTTGAGATTTTGATTTAGCTTCTGTCTTCCCATAAGCTTTCCACATTTGAAAGCTAAAGATAGGGTGTGATAGATGGCTTAAATATTAAGGCATTTGTCTGTGAAGCCTAAGGACCCAGGCTTGATTATCCAGGCTACACATAAGCCAGATACACATGGTAGAGCATGCATTTGTTTACAGTGGTTGGAGGCCCTGGCAAGCTTGCTTTCTCTCTCCCTCTCTCTGTCTCTAATAAATAAATAAAAATAAATTTAAAAAAAAAAGATAAAATAGGAGTAAGAGCTAACAATTATTGAATATCTATCATATGCTAAATATGAGTTTAAGAGTTTGGTATATACCAATATTTATGACATACTACTATAAAGTAGTATACAGTTTACATTAAAAAGAAAAGAGGGCTGGAGACAATGCTTAGTGGTTAAGGCACATGTCGGCAAAGCCAAAGGTCCCAGGCTCAATTCCCCAGGAGCCATGTAAGCCAAATGCACAAGGTGGTGCATGTATCTGGAGGCAATTTACAGTGGCTAGAAGCCCTTGTGCACCCATTCTCACTCTCTCTCTCTCAAATAAATAAAGAAATACAAAATCAGTAACTGAAGCCCAGTGAGTTCAAGGATCTATTGTCATATTGTGTTTTTTGTTGGGTCATTTGGTGGGCTTGCATGGATACACACACACTTGCTTATACATGTGATACCTGATTGTTTTAATAAAAATTACATTTATTAAGGCCAGGCATGGTGGCCTTTAATTCCAGCACTTGGGAGGCACAGGTAGGAGGATCACCATGAGTTCAAGGTCAGCCTGAGCTAGAGTGAAACCCTACCTCCAAAAACAAAAACAGCATTTATTATATAACTTGAATATCACATTCTCAGTAATGAAGTTTAATAGAAATTGTCAGTATTAGGAAATAAAAGTCTGAAGATTTGCTTAATTTGGCCTTCAAATGTTAGTACACATATAGTAATATAGGTAATGAAAGAAAGACCACTTATCACGTGTTTTTTACAGAATTTTACTCTCACCTTACATGAAATTTAAACTTTCCCCCATGGTTTCATTTAAAAATAGCATCACATTAAAATACATACTTAGGGGCTGGAGGGATGGCTTAGCAATTAAGGTGTTTGCAAAGCCAAAGGACCTAGATTCAATTCTCTAGGACCCATGTAAGCCAGATGCACAAAGGGGCACATGTGTCTGGAGTTCATTTGCAGTGGCTGGAGCCTTGGTACGCCCATTCTCTCTCTGTCTCTCTCTCCCTCTTTCTCTCTGTCAAATAAATAAATAAAAATATTTTAAAATATATACTTACCTGATGTAATTTGAAGAATCTTTCAATCTCTTCTCCATCTCCACCCACATTACTCACAAGTAGATGTCTCAGTTGGTCTACAGGTCTAAGTTTATGAAACATAAGACTCCCCTAAGGGGAGAGGAAAAGAGGGAATGGAGAGACAGCTCAGCGGTTAAAGGAACTGCAGCAAAGTCTGCTCTGCAGTCCGACTTGCTAGAACCCACATAAAGCTAAGACACGAAGGGGCACATACACTTGCAGCGGCAAGAAGCCACAGCACGCCCATCTTCTCTTTCCTTCCTCCTCTTTTTGCAAATAAATAAATAAAATTAATTCTAAAAGATAACTGATTTTGACTAATAAACCTGTCTATATGGGAAAGGTTTTTACCCCCCCAACGTAAAATGATAGGACATTTATTTTGACTCAGTTTCACTCTGTGCTTGCCTGTTACCTTGAACCTGGGAAGGCACAGTACCGCGTGACGGGAGCATCTGGCAGAAGAGGCCTTCTTACCTCAGGCCAGGACATAAATAGAAAGACAGGAAGGGTCTGTGGACGCATGTATGGGAAAGTTTTGAATAAACAAAGTCAAATGACGAACTAGTAAAATTATTTGAAACTAGGGCTGCAGAGATGGCTTAGCAGTTAAGCGCTTGCCTGTGAAGCCTAAGGACCCCGGTTCGAGGCTCAATTCTCCAGGACCCACGTTAGCCAGATGCACAGGGTCACATGCATCTGGGGTTCGTTTGCAGTGGCTGCAGGCCCTAGTGTGCCCATTCTCTCTCTCTCTCTGCCTCTTTCTCTGTTGGTCACTCTCAAATAAGTAAAAATAAATATTTTAAAAAATTATCTGAAACTAAAACAAAAGTAATAAAAATATTTTGAAAAAAAATTTTTTTTTGGGGGGGGTGCTGGAGAGATGGCTTAGCAATTAAGGTGCATGCTTATGATTCCTAAGGTCCAGGTTTGATTCTCCAGGTCCCACATAAGCCACATGCACATGGTGCACATGGTGGCACATGTGTCTGGAGTTCGTTAGTATGGCTAGAGACCCTGGCACGCCCATTCTCTCTCATCTCCTCTCTCTGTTTCAAGTAAATTTTTAAAAATATATTTATTTATTTGTAAGTAGAGAGACAGAAAACAGAAACAGACACAGAGAGTGGGCACACCAGGGCCTCTAGCAACTTTAAATGAACTCCTGATGCATGCGCCACTTTGTGCATCTGGCTTTATGTGGGTACTGGGAAATCAAACTTGTATTTTTAGGCTTTGCAGGTAAGCAAGCACCTTAACTACTGATCTATCTCTCCAGCCTGATACAGAAATCTTTTTTAAAAATTTACTTATTTATTAATTGAGGCAAGAGAGAGAATAGGCACACCAGTGCTTCCAGTCACTGCAAATGCACTTCAGATGCATGCTCCACAATGTGCATCTGGCTAATGTACGACTTGGAGAATTGAATCTGGGTCCTTAGGCTTTGAGGCAAGTGCCTTAACTGCTAAGCCATCTCTCCAGTCCCTGACACATAGATCTTAAACCTTGATACTATAAATGCAATAGACAACTCCACAGAAATAAATATGTAGATACAGAAAGCTCTCCAACGTATTTATTTTTTTAATGTAAAAAGCTAGGTACATTAGCTGGGCCTGGTAGTGCATGCCTTTAACCATAGCACTCAGGAGGCAAAGGCAGGGAATCTCCATGAGTTCTAGATCAACCTCGGGCTACAGAGTGAATTCCAGTTCAGCATGGGCTAGAGTGAGACCTTAGCTCACCCAAAAAAGCTAAGGTACAGAACAGCATATGGAACATATGACCACTTGTTTAGGAATATATTTGCATTGTATATTCTTAATGTTTTTGAATGGACATACACTATGGGTGTCTGGAGAGAAGGGACTGACTAGAAGGGAGATTACTGTACATTTTCCTTAGGTTATTCCACTTTAATGAACTGCTAAAAAAAGCATAAATTCCAAAATACTTAAAAAAAAACTGACTCCATTAAGTGACAATTAAGCGAACTGATTAATGGGCTGGAAAGATGGCCTAGTAGTTAAGGCACATAATTGCTAAGCCTAAGGACCCAGGTTCGATTCCCCAGAACCACACAAGCAAGCAGCACAAGATAACACATGTGTCTGGAGTTAGTTTGCAGTGGCTAGAAGCCCCGGCATGTACATTCTCTCTCTCCCTCTCAAATAAATTAAATATATATATATATATATATATGTATGTATAGACACACACATATATTTATACATATATATAAATATAAATAAGAGTACTTACTAAATATCCAAGCTAGGGTAAGGCTCAGTGATACATAACTTGTCTAACATGTTTGATGTTCAGCACCACATACACACAGCACTAATATTGCTTCTTTTGTCTCTATGGTAAGTGGACATATACATACCTGTGCTGAGAGGAGAACAAATTTCTTTGGAGGTAACATGTGCTGCTGTACAACAACTGGTGAGTCTGTTATTGGAATATGGTCCTTATTTAAGGGTGTAATTATTTTATCCATTTTTATTTCATCTATTGCAGACAGAGCCCAAGAATGACCATCCACGCGAGTTGTCATCTATGTAAAAGAAATCTACTGTTTACATACACACATTGCTGATGTTACTTGCATATGCAAAAGCTTCTGAAAAGTAAAACCAGCAGACTGCATTTTTAAGTAAATACAGACACAATCACAGACCACTAACAAGAATATACTCAAACCCTGGTCCTCATATTGCTGACTGAGCTATCTCCCCGGCTCCACCATACAGTGTTTGTAGTAGACAGCCTCATGTCGTTGAGATGAACTTTCAACTCAGGCACAGTTATGGAGGAAAGGATAGTTATTGAAGCGTACACATCCAGGGGAAGTTCCACAATGGCAGAAGAAGCTGGTCCACCTTCACAGGTCCAAGCAGAGAGAGAAAAACTAAAAGGCCCCACTAGCAAGCAAGCATACTTCTGGAACTCCAGGCAAAGCTCCTGCACTTTGTGTATCTTTATTTTTATTGTTTTAATTTTTGGTTTTTCAAAGTAGGGTCTCACTCTAGTCCAGGCTGACCTGGAATTCACTACGTAGTCTCAGGTTGGCCTCAAACTCATGATGATCCTCCTACCTCTGTCTCCCGAGTGCTGGGATTAAAGGTGTGTGCCACCACACCCAGCTTTTGTATCTTTAGACTGGAATTCCAATCAACCTTCACACCTTAGGGATGGACCTTAGGATCTGCACCAGCCAGGTGTCTAAATTACAAACTTTAATAAAATCTTGAATATATTGGCGGCCATCCATTTAAGCTACCACAGTGTCATTTAGGGATTGGGCTGGAAAAATGGCTCTGCACTTAAAAGCACTTGTTTGAAAAGCCTGATGGCCTGGATTCAAATTCCCTTGACCTCCATAAAGCATGACGCATGAAATGGTGCATGTGTTTGGAGTTCATTTGCAGTGACAAGAGGTCTTGGTGCAAACATCACTCTCTCTTTGCTTGTAAATAAACTGAAAAGATTATAATAAGGACTCATTCATAGTGCCCAGCTTCGAGCCAAATACACACTTCAGAGTTCTCAGAATAACTTACCTGAGTTTCCATCATTGGCTTTTGGAAAGGAAATGTATCATGGTTGACACACCATAAAATGTCATTATCCTCATTTTCTGAGGCTGTCATCAGAAGAATTCCTAAAAATTCAATACATAAAATCTTACTACATGATGCTAAACGATCTGCATTCCTAGCAACTTAACAAGTATTATTAACAATAATAATTAATAACAGTATATTTTTTCTGATGCAGGGTCTCACTGTAGCCCAGACTGATCTGCAACTTTTTGTAGCTTCAGACTGGCCTCAAACTCAAAGCAATTCTCCTATTTTAGCCTCTCAAGTACTGTGACTAAAGGTGAGAGCCAACGTGCCCAGCGCAATAGTAATCTTTAGTAGCAGGCAAGTTACAAAATAAGTACAGAGTCCCTGAAAGAACATGTACTTATTAATAAAGTACAATTACCAAGTGATTCCTAATGTTTTTTAGATAAACATTTATTAATTTGGAGAAGGGTTGAGAAAGGGTTTTCCTCTAGTCCGGGATGATCTTGGACTCACTCTGTAGCCCAGACTGGCCTCAAACTAATGGCAATATTCCTGCCTAAACACCTCGAGTGCTGGGATTAAAGGTGTGAGCCACTATGCCTGGATTTTCTTTTCTACATTAATTTAGTTAAAGACATTAATTCAAACAATAACTTTATTGAATCCCAGCACTTGGGAGGCCAAGTAGGAAGTTCGCTGTGAGGTTTTTCTTTCAGGCTTATTTATTTGAGAGCAACATACAGAGAAAAAGACATGGGGGAGGGGGAGAGAGAGGGAGAGAATGGGTGGATCAGGACCTCTAGCCACTGCAAATGAACTCCAGGCGCATGTGCCACCTTGTGCATCTGGCTTACATGGGTCCTGAGGAAATCAAGCCTTCAACCAGGATCCGTACATTTTAAAGTAGAGAATATATACGAAAGAAGAGATATCTACTAAGGAAGGACTTCATGCTTGTTATTCAAAATACTTAGTTCTAAAAAAGATTTTATTTTTATTTATTATTTCTTTATTTTGGGAGGACAGAGAGAGGGGGAGAAAGACAGAAAGAGTGGGAATGAGAACACCTGGCCCTCTAGCCACTGCAAATGAACTCCAGATTCATGAGCCACCATATTATGCATCTGGCTTATGTGGAACCTGGAGAAATGAACCTGGGTCCTTAGGCTTGAAGCCATGAACCTTAACCGGAATCCATCTCTCCAGCCCTAAAATACTTAGTTTTTTGTTTGTTTATTTGTTCACTGTTTTGGACCTGGGGGCGGGGGGGGGGAACAATTCTATTTGCAGTCATCTTAAAGAGAATAAAAATGTATGAAATTTATACTATAGATACAACACACACAAAAAAAGGGTTAAATAAATAAAATGCTATTAAGTATTTCACAGATTTGGAAACTTAGTAAAATTAACTTTTCTAAAATGTTACATATAACCTGGTGATAGTGCATGCCTTTAATCCCAGCACTCAGGAGGCAGAAGTAAGAGGAATGTCATGAGTTCGAGGCCACCCTGAGAATACATAGTGAATTCCTGGCCTTGAGTGAGACCCTACCTTGAAAAAACAAAAAAACAAATAAATAAATAAAGTGTTAAATATTATATTTGTCTGACAAGCTGATCTTCAAAATCACATGTAAATGCAGGAAACAGAGAATATTCAAAATGTGAAGCCAAAGGCCCCAGCTTTGATTCCCCAGGACCCATATACAGCCAGATGCACAAGGTGGGCATGTGTGTGGGGTGTCCATTCTCTTGTGCTCTCTCTCAAATTAAAAAAATAATAATCTGAAATTAATACATATCAAAACTTACCTTTGCTATAAAGAGCTTTATGTACTTTGGAAGGCTTTTCCACTGTAGAAGATGCGGAGAATCCGGGAGGTAAGCGTACATGAACCAGCGTCAGTGTATTGGGCCGTGCTAATGGCTGTCTAAATGGACAAGTGCTGAAATACAGCCTAACACCTGGTGATGAGGTAAAGTTATGCATTAATAACAGAAAATAAAGGACTCGATTTGAAGCACAGGTGTAGTGAACAAAGGACACCATAAATATATACATCACATTCTTCACTGATCTTAAATTATTATCTAAACAGTATGTTGTGAAAAACAGGTTTATAGAAAATGACATTTAAGCCAGGCATGATGGCATACACCTTTAACCCCAGCCCGTGGGAGGCAGAGGTAGAAGGATCGCCATGAGTTTGAGGCCACCCTGAGACTACATAGTGAATTCCAGGTCATCCTCAAAAAAACAAAAACAAAAGCCAAACAAAAAGAGTCACTGAATTGAGCCGTAAATCAACACATTTTAGAAGAAAACTAGTCATTAGCCAAGGTAGCCAGTGAACCAGCTCAAGCTCAAGACACTGGATATGAACCACTTTAGGCCAAACCAAATTAATGAGCCTACTTGATAACTGATGTTGAAGTAATAGCATTTCTAGTCATAAACTTCCAAATGCAAGTATCATCCCAGGTTGTAATGGCAATAGGAGATACACAAACACACACACCTGCATGAGTGACAGCCAGTAACTGACAGTCCAATGATTCAGAATTTTCAATCACTGCTATCTGAACAATTGGCTTAAAAACGGAACGATCAATGGTCCTAAAAGAAAGGAAAAAAAAAAAAAACACTTAAGATGAAAATTTTTGTTTGTTTTTTTTCAAGGTAGTCTCTCACTCTAGCCCATGTTGACCTGGTACTCACTCTGTAGTCCACACATACTACTACAGAGATCATTCACAGTGATCCTCTTGAGTGCCAGGATCAAAAAACGTGTGTGCCACCATACCCAACTAAAACTATATTTTTGAAATGTGCCTACTAACTTATAAAGCACATTCCACCAGCATTTTATAAGTCTAAATATACAGAATTAAAATAACTTTCATAGCCATGCCTTTACTTGGGAGGCAGAAGTAAGAGGATCCCTCTGAGTTCTAGCCTATCCTGAACACAGTGACTTCCAGGTCACCCGGCCTAGAGTAATACCCAAAATAGAAAAACAAAAAAATATTTTTATTTTCTTGGGAAATAAATTTAATAGCAGCAACTAATGGAAAAAAAAAGGGGGATCATTTAATACAGTTAAGACTAGTGATGGAGAGATGGTTCAGAAGTTAAAGGCACTTTCATGCAACAACTGATGGCCCAGGTTCAGTTTCTCAAGAACCACATAAAGACAGATGCAAAGTGCTGCATGCATCTGGAGTTGGTTTGCAGTGGTATGAGGTCCTGGTGTAATGACCACCCCCCCCCCAATGAAAATATTTAAAAATTAAAATATTAGCCAGGCGTGTTCGTACACGCCTTTGGTCACAGCACTTGGGTGGCAGAGGTAGGAGGATAGCCGTGAGTTCACCAGCCTGAGACTACATAGTGAATGTCCGATCAGCCTGCACCGTACCTCGAGAAAAACCAGAGACTAGTTTGAAAGAAGGGATTCAATAAAGGGGGGATTTGGGAGGGAATTATGATCATGGCACATCGTCTACATTTATGGAAGGTGTCAAAAGTTTAAAAAGGGCTGGAGAGATGGCTTAGCGGTTAAGCGCTTGCCTGTGAAGCCTAAGGACCCCGGTTCGAGGCTTGGTTCCCCAGGCCCCACGTTAGCCAGATGCACAAGGGGGCGCACGCGTCTGGAGTTCATTTGCAGAGGCTGGAAGCCCTGGTGCGCCCATTCTCTCTCTCTCCCTCTATCAGTCTTTCTCTCTGTAGTCACTCTCAAATAAAAAAAAAAATAAATAAAAATAAAAAGTTTAAAAAACAGGGCAAGGGCAGTTAAGCACTTGCCTGTGAAGCCTAGGGACCCCAGTTCAAGGTTCGGTTCCCCAGGACCCATGTTAGCCCGATACACAAGGGGGCTCATGCATCTGGAGTTCGTTTGCAGTGGCTGGAAGTCCTGGCATGCCCATTTTCTCTCTCTCTACCTGCCTCTTTCTCTGTCTGTTGCTCTCAAATAAATAAATTAATTAATTAACCAAAAACAAATTTAAAAAACAGGGCAAAGGAAACTATACTTTTTTTTCACATTTTTCTAGGTAGGGTCTCACTCTGGTCCAGGCTGACCTGGAATTAACTATGTAGTAGTCTCTGGGTGGCCTCGAACTCTTGGCGGTCCTCCTACCTCTGCCTTCCAAGTGCTGGGATTAAAAACGTGCACCACCATGCCCGGCTTGGAACTATACTTTTTTATATGTTGGTTTTAAAATGTTTCAAAAAGGAAAATAAATGAAAGAAGTAGGAAATCCTGTCTTTCCAACTATTTGCATTCAGAATTTATTTCCACAAATGTGGGATCTCATTTTAGCCCAGGCTGACCTTGATATCACTCTGTAGTCCCAGGCTGGCCTTGAACTCACAGAGATCCTCTTACCCATGCCTCCTGAGTGCTGGGAATCAAAACATTACCACACCCAGTTCTGTATTCAGAACTTTTTTGTCACCAATAAGCAGGAAGAAAAAAGGTTGATGTCTTCTCATGACAATTTCCTAGGTATACACGCTAACAAAACTGAACATCTAGAGCCAGGCGTGGTGGCACATGACTTTAATCCCAGCACTCGGGAGGCAGAGGTAGGAGGATTGCCATGAGTTCAAGGTCACCCTGAGATGACAGAGTTAATTCCAGGTCAGCCTGGACCAGAGTGAGACCCTACCTCAAAAAAAAACAAAACAAAACAAAAACAAAAACAAACAAACAAACAAACAAAAAAAACCACAAAAAAACCCTGAACATCTAGCCGGGCATGGTGGCACATGCCTTTATAATCACAGCACTTGGGAGGCAGAGGTAGGAGGATCACTGAGAGTTCAAGGCTACCCTGAGAATACATAGTAAATTCCAGGTCAGCCTGAGCTAGAGTGAGACCCTACCTTAGAACCGGCCCCCCCAACAAAAAAACAACCACCAAAACTGAACATTTGAGACCTTTACTATGTGAGAAGAATGTCTGCAGCTGTATTTGGAAACTATGTAAAAGGCAGTACAAAGGGTCTTAGCTTCTAGGTTGGAGTCCAAAACTTTATAGCCCTCAGGCAAATAATTTTATCCCTTAGTTCTGTTTTCTCATAAATAAAAAGATTTAACAGAGGTGAAATTCTGTGTTTCTGTTAATAATAAGACCAAGCTGGGCGTGGTGGTGCACACCTTTAATCCCTGTACTTGGGAGGCAGAGGTAGGAGAATTGCTGTGAGTTCGAGGTCACCCTGAGACTATATAGTATATTCCAGGTCAGCCTGAGCTAGAGTGAGACCCTACCTTGAAAAATCAAACCAATAAAATAAAATAAAATTAATAATAATAATCAGACCCATAAACTATGTGGGCCTGTTACAAAGCTGAGCACTTGACTGATACCATCTTTGTTAAAACACCTAATGCTTGTTGCAGATGACTTTAAGCTTAAAGTTCCAAAGACTGAGATGTGGCTAAGTAGTAAAATGCTTGATAAAATGGGGGTGGCATTGAGCTTAATTCACAGTACCATAAAATACGGTCCCAAAAGGAAACAAACAAGCTGTACTTCAACAATAAAAGTGACTTGCCTCATGTTTAAAACCACCAACCTAAGAATAAAACAGTCTACAGAACCATCTCCTTCAACAGTATTAAGCTCTTTGTTTTATTAAGATATGTTCTCAATCTAGTCCAGGCTGACCTGTAATTCACTCTAGTCCCAGACTGGCCCAAACTCAAAGGATCTTCCTAATTCTAACTCCTCACCCCTGGGATTAAAGGCATGAGCTACCACACATGTCTGACTCAACATTATTAATCTTTTAGAAAGTAATAATGTAGTCTTATTTATAACACATAAATATTGTAATAATGCCTGCAAATGAAATGTCTACCAATACGTCACACTACCGAGCAATGTTTCCAGCAGCAGAGACAATGGCGTTTTGTGAAACCGAGGCAACTCTGCTCATCCCCTGTCCATCATGGCCCAGATCATAAACCTGTGAATAAAAAATTGTTCTCCCTTAGATGTGAGTATACACTATATGTTCAATAAGCTTTTTAAGATGGGTACAGTGGCACATGCCTTTAGTCCTAGTACTCTAGAGGCTGAGGTGAAAGGATCATTTGAGTTCAAAGCCAGCCTGAGACTACATAGTAAATTCCAGGTCAGCCTGGGCTAGAGTGAAACCCTACCTAGAGGAAAAAAAAAATAATCATAGGAGGAAAAGATGATGACATAAAAATAAATGAGACTTGATTGAGAGCAGGAAAGGGTATGATGGAGAGTGGAGTTGCAAAGGGGAAAGTGAGGGGTTGAGGGGGTTACCATGGTTTACTGTCTAGAATTATGGAAGTTTAAAATAAATAAGCCTTTTGCTTAAGAATCCTTTCATTTGTGCATGCCTTATATTTGGCCACTTAGGCCAAATGAGTCAACGGGTACAATAGTGGCACATCTGTCATGGTGGAAACCAACTGCCTCTAATTGGAATGGAGGCCCACTGCATGGGAGGGAATACATCCCAGATACAGTGGTAGTATGAGCCAAAGGGGTGTAACGTCTGCTACTGTCTGGCTAAATGTATGTACTATGCTCACAAAACTGCTCCGTAAGCACTTCTCTTAATGTTCATACCCTTATATTTAAAAAAAAATTTTTTTTTGTTCATTTTTTATTTATTTGAGAGCGACAGACACAGGGAGAAAGACAGATAGAGGGAGAGAGAGAGAATGGGCGCACCAGGGCTTCCAGCCTCTGCAAACGAACTCCAGACGTGTGCGCCCCCTTGTGCATCTGGCTAACGTGGGACCTGGGGTACTGAGCCTTGAACCGGGGTCCTTAGGCTTCACAGGCAAGCGCTTAACCGCTAAGCCATCTCTCCAGCCCGATACCCTTATATTAATGCTACGCTCACTTTTGGTTAGAGAATCTTCTCTTTTCAGATGGCAGTGACCTTGAGATGACTCAGAAGGTGCTGGGAATAAGTGACTGGAGTACTGAGTAACATCTCAATCACACCTTCCAAGGCTCAGGGTCTAATGTGGAAGAGGTGGCGGAAAGAATGTAAGAGCCAAAGGAAGGGTAGGACTCCTTACAACGTGCTCCTACCAGACGCAAAGTGGTCTGGATATCCATGACCCCACAGTGCCTGACACTACCTACACAAGACCCTCATAAGAGGAGGAAAAGATCATGACAACAAAATAAAAGAGACTGATTGAGATGGAGAGGGGATATAATGGAGAATGGAGTTTCAAAGGGGAAAGTGGAGGGAGGAGGGTATTACCATGGGATATTTTTTATAACATGGAAGTTGTTAATTAAAAGAAAAATTTTAGCCAGGTGTGGTGGCGCATGTCTTTAATCCCAGCACTTGGGAGGCAGAGGTAGGAGGATCACCGTGAGTTCAAGGCCACTCTGAGACTGCATAGCGAGTTCCAGGTCAGCCAGGACTAGAGTGAGACCTTACCTTGAAAAATCAAAAGAAAAAACTTTTTTAGCTGGGCGTGGAGGCGCATGCCTTTAATCCCAGCACTCTGGAGGCAGAGGTAAGAGGATCACCTAGAGTTTGAGGCCACCCTGAGAATACATAGTGAATTCTAGGTCAGCCTGAGCCAGAGTAAGACTCTACCTCAAAACAGCAAAAAACAAAAACAAAAAACTTCTATTCATTAAAAAAAAAGGTGGGGAGGGGATATGATGGAGAATGAAGTTTCAAAGGGGAAAGGGGGCAGGGAGGGTATTACCATGGGATATTTTTTATAATCATGGAAATTGTTAATAAAAATTCTAAAAAAAACTTTTATTTGGTACGGGAATGTAAATGGTAAGGTATCTGAATTTTTTTTTTTTTTTTGAGGTAGGGTCTCACTCTGGTCTAGGCTGACCTGGAATTAACTCTGTCATCTCAGGGTGGCCTTGAACTCGTGGCAATCCTCCTACCTCTTCCTCCCAAGTGCTGGGATTAAAGGCGTGAGCCACTATGCCTGGCTGAAATCTTACATAAAAATGTCCTAAGAAAAATTTTGGAGTGTTTATCTGAAAAAGCATGTATTTTGAGCCAGGTACAGAGGTACATGCTTGTAATCCCAGGTGTCTGGGAGGTAGAGACAGGATACTCAGGAATGTAAGGTCATTCTCATCGAGTTCAAGCCAGCCTGGAAGACATGACACGTTGTCTCATAATTTTAGAATACAAAACAACCTCCTTTTACAGTTCAGGAAAGAAATTCAATAGTGTTTAGATCTTTCTTACACATCAGGGACATTGCCCTACTCTTCAGTGGTATAAGGAATACTTACCTGTATTACTCCTTTCTCTGATCGTGTATATAAAATGTTTCTGGAATTATCAATTGCAATTTGAACAATAGGATCTAAAAGTAAAACAAAATAAAAACAAACTCAAGGATTCATAAACTGAACAATCAGCGCACACAACATAAATATTGATTTATCAAGATTTGTATTCTTTCCTTTTGCTTGGTTTCTAAGTCCTAGGAGAGCTGTATCAAAACCAAGCCATAATAGGTTGATACTGTAAAGTAAGTACAATATTTGTGAGGGGGAGGTAATATGATGGAGAATGGAATTTCAAAGGGGAAAGTGTGTGTGGGGGGGAATTACCATGGGATATTTTTTTATAATCATGGAAAATGCTAATAAAAATTAAAAACAAAAAAAAACAAACAAGCCAGAAGCCGGGTGTGGTGGTGCACGCCTTTAATCCCAGCACTCGGGGCAGAGGTAGGATCGCTGTAAGTTCAAGGCCACCCTGAGACTCTTTGGTGAATTCCAGGTCAGCCTGAGCTACAGTGAGACCCTACCTCAAAAAAGCTAAAAACCAAACCAAACAAAAAAAGCCAGGAAGCATTTAGGTCAGATTTCAAATATAGGTTTAAGAATATCACAGAATTACTGGACGTGGTGGCATATACCTTTAATCCCAACACTCAGGAGGCAGAGGTAGGAGGATTGTCAAAAGTTCAAGGCCACCCTGAGACTACATAGTGAATTCCAGGACAGCCTAGGTTAGAGTGAGACCCTACCTCAAAAAAGGAAAAAAACAAAACAAAACAAAAAAAAACATTGAGGGCTGGAGAGATGGCTTAGTGGTTAAGCGCTTGCCTGTGAAGCCTAAGGACCCCGGTTCGAGGCTCGGTTCCCCAGGTCCCATGTTAGCCAGATGCACAAGGGGGCGCACACATCTGGAGTTCGTTTGCAGAGGCTGGAAGCCCTGGCACGACCATTCTCTCTCTCTTCCTCTATCTGTCTTTCTCCCTGTGTCTGTCGCTCTCAAATAAATAAAAAAAATTAAAAAAAACCAAACAAACCATTGATTCTGCTGGGTGGCATGATGGTGCACAACTATAATCTTAGCACTTGGGATGCTGAGACAGGAGGACTGCTCTGAGTTCAAGGTTAGTCTAAACTAAATACAGGAAGATAGTAGGCCAGACTGGGCTACATGCTTTTTCTGTTCTACAATTCTTTTACAATTTAAGGGATCTTATGAATAGAAAACAAATGCTACTCAATGACAAGTATTCTAAGTAAGAATGAAAACCTGCTGGGCATGATGGCACATGCCTCTAATCCTAGCACTTAGGAAGCAGAGGTAGGAGTTATCACCACCTTGAGGATACACAGTGAATTCCACGTTAGCCTAGGTTAGAGTGAGACTCTACCTCAAAAAACCAAAAGGAATGAAAACCTATTAAAAAAATATTGTTAGAAATGCATTAAAATTTTGTTATTTGACACATTTCCTACTTACCATCTTCTGAGAATGTGAATTGTAGCAAGGAGGGAACAAGGAAAGAAAGCGAGCTTTTGGAGTGGTTTATCTTCCTACATCTTTGACTAAACCACCCTGCTTCTGCCTTAAAAGAAAAACAGAAAGACTTGTAATGTTATGTAGAACTCATAATTACTACATGTTTGTTTACTCAATCCTCAAGTATTCATATCAAGGATTGTAAATAAAGACATGCCACCAAAAGTAACTGAGCATTGTACTGTAACGACAAATGACCTAAGACACTTTGTTAAATAAAAAGCCAACTGTGCCCGGTGTGGCGTCTTAGGTGTTAAGGTACTTGTCTGAGAAGCCTAGTGACCCAGGTTTGATTCCTCAGAACACATGTAAGCCACATACACACTGGTAGCACATGTGTCTGGAGTTCGTTTTGAATGGCTAGAGACCATGGCATGCCCATTCTTTCTCTCTTGGCCCCTGCCTCTCTCTTGCAATTAAAACATTTTTTTTAAAAATATTTTTAATTTATTTATGTATTTGACAGAGAAAGAGGGAAAGAGAGAGAGAGGGAGGGAGAGAGAATGGGCACACCAGGGCTTCTATCCACTGCAAACAAATTCCAGATGCTTGCGCCCCCTTGTGCATCTGGCTAACATGGGTCCTGGGGAATCGAACCGTGGTCCTTTGGCTTTGCAGGCAAATGCCTTAACCGCTAAGCCATCCCATCAGCCTTAAAACATTTTTTAAAACCAACAAAAATAGGTTAACATGAGTTCAATTCCCCAGTACCCAAGTAAAGCCAGATGTACTAAGTGGTACATGCATCTGGAGCTTGTAATGGCTGGAGGCCCTGGCGCACCCATTCTCTTGATCTCTTTGCTTGCAAATAAATTTAAGGGTTTTATCCTTTTTAAAAGATATTTATAGAAAGCCAGGCATGGTAGCGCACACATTTAATCCCAGCACTTGGGAGGTGGAGGTAGGAGGATCGCTGTGAGTTTGAGTCCACCAAGAGACTAGGTAGTGAATTCCAGGTCAGCCTGGACCCGAGTCTGACCCTACCTCAAAAAAACAAAAAACAACAAAAAGATATTTATGGGGCTGGAAAGATGGCTCAGAGGTTAAATGTGCTTACCTGCAAAGTTTGATGGCCTGGGTCCAATTCCCCGTACCCACAGAAAGCCAGATGCAAAAAGTGGCATATGTGTGTCTGGAGTTCATTTCAGTGGCAGGAGGCCCGAGTGTACCTATTCTCTTTCTGTCTCCCTCTGCCCTCCTCTCTGCTTGCAAATAAGTACTGATGGAAGCCTAAAATTTAGTTTATGTTCAAATATTTTCCATAAGCTATTTTATGATTACAAAATTAAAACCAGCCAGGCATGGTGGTACATGCCTTTAATCCCAGCACTCATGAGACAGAGGTAGGAAGATTACCCTGACTTTGAGGCCACCCAGAGACTACACAGTGAATTCCAGTTCAGCCTGGGCTAGTGTGAGACCATACCTTGAAAAAACAAAGCAAATAAAGTAAATAAATAAAACCAAGGCTTTCTTTCCTTTCCTTTTTTATTTTCTTGAGGTAGGGTCTCACTCTGGCCCAGGCTGACCTGGAATTCACTATGGAGTCTAAGGGTGGCCTTGAACTCACAGCAATCCTCCTCCCTCTGCCTCCTAAGTGCTGGGATTAAAGGTGTGCACCAACAGGCCCGCTTTCCTTTCCTTTTTTTTTTTTTTAAAAATTCATTCTTATTTATTTGCGAGTGACAGAGAGAGAGAGAGAGAATGGGTGCGCTAGGGCTTCCAGCCACTGCCAACGAATTCCAGACCTGTGCGACCCCTTGTGCATCTGGCTGACGTGGGTCGTAGGGAACTGAGCCTCGAATCGGGGTCCTTAGACTTCACAGCAAGTGCTTAACCGCTAAGCCATCTCTCCAGGCCTCCTTTCCTTTTTTTATGGGAGTTGGGTGGGAGTATTTGAGGTACAGTCTTGCTCTAGCCCAGGCTGGCCTAGAATTCACTATGTAGTCTCTGGCTGGCCTTGAACTCACAGTGATCCTCCTACCACAGCCTCCCAAGTGCTGGGATTAAAGGTGTGCATCACCAACCCCACTTCTTCCCCTGTTCTATTGATAGAAAAAATATGTTTATAAATGCCAAGACTTACTTGGTACGCTACTTCATATAAACAGCCATCCTTTCCAGCCAAGAAAATTCGGCCATTATCAGTGGATGTGATGGCTAAAAGGTGTGTGTTATCAGTGGGAAGAGAATATAAAGGATCGGGAAGCAGCTGCATTCCACCAGACATACTGTCATTAAGATTTCCAGAACCTATAGTTTTGGAAAAGAAAAAAGAAAAGCAAAAAAACACGAATAGTTTTTTAGCTTATCAAAAGTATAAAACAGGGGCTAGAGAGATGACTCAGCATTTAAGGTGTATGCCTGCAAAGCTTAAGGACCTGGGTTCAGTTCCCCAGTACTTACATAAAAACAGATGAACAATATGGCGTGTGCATCTGGAGTTTGCTTGCAGTGGCTAAGAGGCCCTGGTGGGCCTGTTCTCTCCCTCTCTTTCCCTGTCTCAAATAAATAAATCTATCTCAAATAAATAAATAAAAGTATAAAATTGACTGTATTATCTTCAGAGATAATTTTACCAAGTTCTTATTAATATACCCCCAAATGCCTATAAATATCTTTTTTGTTTGTTTGTTTGTTTGCTTTCAAGGTAGGGTCTCACTCTAGCCCATGCTGACCTGGAATTCACTATGTAGTCTTAAGCTGGCCTCAAACTCACAGCAATCCTCCTACCTCAGCCTCCCAAGCACTGGGATTAAAGGCATTTGCCACCATGCCTGGCCTATAATGTATCTTTTAAAGTTACTGTAAGACATTTGACAAAGTGGTGGACACATGGCTTAGTGGTAGAGTGCTTGTTTTATTAAAAAAACAAACAAACAAAAAACAAACAGCCAGGCATGGTGGCGCACACCAGAGGCCGAGGTAGGAGGATTACAGGAAGTTCGAGGTTACCCTGAGACTACATAGAGAATTCCAGGACAGCCTGAGTTACAGTGAGACCCTACCTCGGAAAAGAAAAACAAAAACAAAAACAAACAAAACCAAAAAAAAAAAAAAAAAAAAAAAAGCAAAAACAGATGAACTGGAGAGATGGCTTAGCCATTAAGGCCATTTGCCTGCTAAGCCAAAGGACCAAGGTTCGATTCCCCAGTACCCACATAAGCCAGATGCACAAGGTAGCACATGCACCTGGAGTTTGTTTACAGTGGCTGAAGGCCTTGGTACGCCCATTCACTCTCTCCCCCTCCCTTTCTATCTCTCTCTCTAATAAATAAATAATAAAAATAATAAAATAATAAAAATAAGCCTTGATTTTTCAAGTTAAATAGTGCATACAGAATACACATGTCATGCAGTAAAACAAACCACAAAACTACCCCAGGGCTGGAGAGATGGCTTATCAGTTAAGCCTAAGGACCCAAGTAAGCCAGATGTCCAAGGTTGTGTATGCTTCCATTCTTTCTCTGTCTCTATCAGCCCCAAAACAAAACATAACATATGGGTTACCATACCTGACTGTAGATTAGCATAACTGAGTCCAAGTATGACTATATCCACAGGGGTTGCCAAAACCAAGAGGTGTCGCACATGAGGCTGAAAGATGCCTAAATAAAACAGAAACAGGAAAGGAATTACCTTCTTAAAACCACCCACTATTTTGAGCATAATAGAATATGACTTTAACATTAAATGGCCTGCTAATTTCAAACGGTATATGAAAATTCTGAATCTCATTAGTTGTGCTATTTAAGTTTTACTATGTTGGAGCACTACAATAGGTAAATAGAGCCAAACCAAGTTGAATAATGAGTTTAGCAGTTAGTATCAGTTAGACAGGCATGGCAGCGACATCAGGAACAGCAGGACTGGGAGGCGGGAACAGAAGGCTCAGGAGGCCTCAAGACCATTAAGGTTATCCTCAGCTACAAACCATGCTTGAGGTTAGCCTCATCCACATAACATCCTATTCAAGAAAATCTCAAAATCAAAGCAAAAACTAAAGATATTTACAATCTATGTACATATAATCATAGTATCATTGTTATTTTTTTTTCCTCACCAGCTTTTGGTTTCACAAGCCCCACAGCAAGAATAGTTTCACTAAGTCCATCAAAATAGGCAAGGTCACCTCTGCAAAAAATTGAACAAAAAATACATTAAACATATGAAGAAAACAAAGTCCTATTTTACAAAGTTTTTTTTTTTTATTTGAATACATTTAGACACAGAATATGGTGAAAACCTAAAATAGCAAACAGAACTACTGAATGACCAAGACCTAAGACCTTTGTAAGGATAAGCACAAGCTAGAGAAACAGGAAAAGATGTGCCCATCCCAAACATCTGTCCAACTGGGCTGTAAGCATCAGTTACCAAGTAGTATCTATCTACTTGTATGTAAGACAGAGGCAAGAGCATGAAGAGACCCTCTCAGAAGGAGGGGTTCAAGGGGGAAAATGTCAAGAGAGGAGCAGGAAGATGGAGAAACCCTCTCCCATAACCCAATCTGCACCCTAAGGATAAGGATACTGTAAAGAATTCTGAACCTGTGGACCTCTGACATAACTATAATACCCAAATTCAGCTCAACTCCTGACTTGGGAAGTCAACTCTTCGTATAGTCAAACTCTATCGATTATATCTTAGTAAAAAAGAAGACATGTTCATCCTAAGGATAATTTCTACTTAGTATGGCATCTAGTGTTCTGTATGTATCTGCCTTTCATTAAAAAATTATGAGAGGGGCTGGAGAGATGGTTTAACAGTTAAGTGCTTGCCTGTGAAGCCTGAGGACCCCGATTTGAGGCTTGACTCCCCAGGACCCACGAAACCCAGATACACATGGTGGTGCATGCATCTGGAGTTCGTTTGCAGTGGCTGGAGGCCCTGATGCTCCCATTCTCTCTCTCTGCCTCTTTGTCTATTGCTCTCAAATAAATAAAAATAAAAACAAAGAAAAAATTTAAAAAATTATGAGGGCTTAAGATGGCTTAGTGGTTGAGGCACATGCCTGCAAAGCCTAAGGACCCCAGTTTATTCTCCAGGTCCCACGTAAACCAAGTGCACATGGCGGCACATGCATCTGGAGTGTGCTTGCAGTGGCTAGAGGCCCTCTCTCTCTCCCTTTCTCTGTCTCTAACAAATAAATAAATAAAAATAAAATCTTAAAAAAAATTATGAAACAGGGCTGGAGGAATGGCTTAGCAGTTAAAAAGTGTTTGCCTGCAAAGCCAAAGGACCCAGGTTCTATTCCCCAGAACCCATATTAGCCATATGCATAAGGGGGGCACTCGCGTCTGGAGTTCATTTGCAGTGGCTGGAGGACCTGGCACGCCCATTCTCTCTCCCCCTCTTTTTCCTGTCAAGTAAATAAATGAATATTAAAAAAAAATTATGAGACACAAATGCATACGGTGGGGCATACCTGTACCCATAGTACTTGGAAAGCAGGGGCAGGAGGATTGCTGTAAGGTGTGGCCAGTCTGGTCTACCTATTGTGTTTTAGGCCAGTCAGGGATACAGTTAGACTCTGTCTCAAAAAGAAACAAGAAACAAAAACTTTTGCAACTAATAAAGATTCTGTATTAGTTAACTTCTCATTGCTGGGGCAGAGTACCAGCTATGTAGCCAGACAACCTTGAACTTATGATTCTTCTGCCTCTACCTGCCAAATGCTGGGGTTACAGGCATTATAGTCCTACCACAGCTGGTTGGTTTTAGTCTTTAGTACATAATGACTATTTTCCAATAAGAGCAACAAAGGCATAAAAAGAATAGTCACAATCATGTATTATGACTAAAAAAGCACCCAAAGCCCAGTGTGCACAAAACCCAGCACCATCATCAGCATCACATACTCAGCGTGGTGAACGAGAACTTAGGAGGTGGAGGCAGGAAGATGGGAAACTCAGGACCATCCTTGGCTACACAGTAAGTTCAAGACTAGTCTCAGCTAAATACCAATTCAAGAAAGAAAGATGGAAATGAACAGGTGGCACATGCCTTTAATCCCAGCACTCGGGAGGCAGAGGTAGGAGCATCGCCATGAGCTCGAGGCCACCCTGAGACTACAGAGTGAACTCCAGGTCAGTGTGGGCTAGAGGGAAACCCTACCTTGAAAAACCAAAACAACAACAACAGCAAAAAAACCCCAACCCCCCCCACAAAAAACAAAAGGAAAAGAAAGAAGATGACAGCATAAACCGAGCATGGTGGCATACATCTTTAATCCTAGTACTCAAGAGGCAGAGGCAGGGGGACCGCTGTGAGTTCGAAGCCAGTCTGGGACATACCAGGTCATCCTTGGAGAGTGACACTCTACCCCCAAAACAAAACAAAAAAGGCAGGTGTGGTGGCTCATGCCAGCACTAAGGCACTAATAGCAGGATAAAGCACTAACAGGAGGATCTACGTGAGTTCGAGGCCAGCCTGAGACTACATAGTGAATTCCAGGTCAGTCTGGGTTAGAGTGAGACTCTACCTTAAAAAAAAACATTTAAAAAAAAAAAGATAAATGAAAGATGAAGCAGACAGCTTCTGATGAGAACACTGGCTGCCACAAGCAATAAGGGTTAGCAGCATTCCAGGTACAATAAAACATAGCAGTCTTGAATACATACCCATCCTCATAGTTCCACATGAATATGTCACTGTCAATTGTAAGCCAAGCTCTGCTGATAGGAGGGAAAACACCCATCATGCAGTTGCACTGCATATCTGAGGAGGCATGGATGTAAGGTACAGAGTTCAATTAAATTTGCTTTACTTGGTTTCAATCACTTTTGACATAAATCTTGTGATTAGAGCCAGGCGTGATAGCATATGCTCTTAACTTGAGTACTTGAGAGGCAGAGGTAGGAGGATTGCTGAGTTGGAGGCCAGCCTGAGACTACAGAGTAAATTCCAGGTCAGCCTGGGCTAGAGCAAGACACTACTTCAACCCACCTCACCCCCTCCAAAAAAGGAAATCAATCTCTCTCTGTGTGGTACTGGAGATTAAAGACACATGCCAGGGCTTAGCAGTTAAGCATTTACCTGTGAAGCCTAAGGACCCTGATTCATGATTCGATTCCCTAGGATGCACGTTAGCCAGATGCAAAAGGGGGCGCATGTGTATGGAGTTCGTATGCAGTGGCTGGAGGCCCCGGTGCGCCCATTCTCTCCCTCTCTCTATCTGTCGTTCTCTCTCTGTTGCTCTCAAATAAATAAATAAAAAATGAACAACAACAACAACAAAAAAGACACATGCCAGGAAAATGACTTCCATTACAATCCTGGAAATAAAACTCTTGAGTGCATGTATATTAGGTAAACACAAATCAACAATTATAAGAATGAAAGGGCGGGAAGATCTAAGAGCCACAGGGTGGGTAGAAACACTAAGGCACAGCTTCCCCCAGAGACAGATACCCTAATTACCCCACAGTGAACATTAATAATTCTACTGAGGAAGGCCCTCAGGGAAATGGAGACATGGGAGCCAATAAACTACAACCTATGTTAAAATATTAATTACAAAAGAAAAGAAAAGAAAAGAAAAGAAAAGAAAAGAAAAGAAAAGAAAAGAAAAGAAAAGAAAAGAAAAGAGCTGAGTGTGGTGGCGCAACACCTTTAATCCCAGCACTCGGGAGGCAGAGGTAGGAGAAGGCCACCGTGCAACTACATAGTGAATTCCAGGTCAGCCTGGGCTAGAGTGAAACCTACCTCACAAAACCAAAAAAACCCCCAAATACTAATTAACTGAAGACTATAAAATAATAAAAAAATTATAAGAATGACAATAACATTTAACAAACTGTTAAATAAAAAGTAATAGGGGGAGGGCATGGTGGCAAATTCCTTTAATCCCAGCACTTGGGAGGCAGAGGTATGAGAATCACTGTCAGTTCCAGGCCATCCTGAGATGACATAGTGAGCTCCAGGTCAGCCTGGGCTAGAGTAAGACCCTACCTCGAAAAACAAAACAAAATAATAACAAACAAACAAACAAAAGCAGTAGGATACGTCCAAACTGTTCCACCAGTTCAGGTGGGAGTGGAACTCTTCGGATGGAGCTGATCTCTGGAAGGCTGGGCACTGACAACAAGCCAGGTCCTTGCAGAGGATAATCCATATCTGACATGCCAGAAACAGTGGGATTATCTGCAAATATAGAACAAAGCATATATATAAAATACTTACGCTCTTCTAACTACTGTTATTATCAGTACTGGTATACTGATACATTTTGAACCCCCCCCCCCCCCGCCAGCCCCGCAATTGTACCCGTGCCAGTTCTAAAGGTATAAAGAAATTAAGAGTTCTGACCTGACGCAAAGTGGGCATGACGGTTACTAGCACGATTCAAAACTCAGCAGAGGAGCTGGGTGTGGTGGTGCACACCTTTAGCCCCACCACTCCCACTCTAAGATAGGAGGATCACTGCAAGTTCAGGGCCACCCTGAGACTACATAGTGGATTCTAGGTCATCCTGGGCTAGAGTGAGTCACCACCTCAAAGAACAAAAATAAAAACAAAAAAAAAAAAACTCAGCAAAGGGATGAGAAGTGGCAGTGGAGAGTTCAACACTAAGTGACACATCCCTATCTCAGCTTCAGAGGCGCTTGAAATGCAGAAGTAGGATTTATGTGAGTTCAAGGCCAGCCTGGGACTACAGAGTGACTCTAGGTCAGCCTGGGCTAGACCAAAACCAAACAAAGAGGGGGGGAGCCAATTCCTATGTACTGATTACCCAGGTTCAACACTATTCTTTTTTTTTTTAAATATTTATTTATTTATTTATTTATTTGAGAGCAACAGACACAGGGAGAAAGACAGATAGAGGGGGAGAGAGAGAATGGGCGCGCCAGGGCTTCCAGCCACTGCAAACGAACTCCAGACGCGTGCGCCCCCTTGTGCATCTGGCTAACGTGGGACCTGGGGAACCGAGCCTCGAACCGGGGTCCTTAGGCTTCACAGGCAAGCGCTTAACCGCTAAGCCATCTCTCCAGCCCAACACTATTCTTTTTTAACAACTCTTAATAATATGCTTGCTCAGTCATGTCTCATTGACATCACAGTCTACTCCTTCACTTCATTCTTTCTAAAGCAAATCCTAAAATGGACATGATGGCTTACTCCCATGATCCCAGCATTTGCAAGACTGAAGCAGGAAAACTGCTATGAGCTCAAGGCCAGGCTAGGCTACATGAATTCCAGGTCATTTGGGGCTGAAAGAAGACCCTGACTCCAAAAAAAAAAAAAAAAAAAATGAAAGAAAAGTTAAAAGTAAAGGAAATCATAGACATATCATTCAATCCTCAAATACAGTTTTAATAGAACAGTACACATTTTCAATGAAGTGGGAAGACAAAGAAGATTAGTAACATTAGTGAGGATGATGTTATGAACACTTTGGGGGAAACTAAGGCCTTTCACAGGGAATCTGAGAAATGCTTGTTAGGCACAGAATAAAGAACAACGTTGAAATGAGAGACTAAAATAACCCTGAAGGGGGTGGTTGTTACAGAACATGTTCAGGGTGACTAGCACAAAAGGTTGAGAACAGGATGAAAAAGAAGGGGAAGACATTAGGGTGAGGAGGAAGGATGTGTAAAGAGATCACATATTTCAGGACCAGAACGGGTAGACTTTTTTTTTTTTAAATCTTGTGGGCTGGAGGGATGGCTTACAGTTAAGGCACTTCCCTGCAAAGCCAAAGGAGCCAGGTTCAATTCCCCTAGGGCCCATGTAAGCCAGATGCATAAGCGGCACATACAACTGGAATTTGTTTGCAGTGACTAGAGGCCCTGGCGTGCCCATTCTCTCTGTCTCAAGTAAATAAGTAGTTATAAAATATTAAAAATATAGATTTTAGTTTACTTGCAAGGTGAGAGAAAATGAATAACAAATTCCAGACGTATGTGTCACTTTGTGCATGTGGCTTTATGTGGGCACTGGGGAACTGAACCCAGAGCATCAAGCTTTGCAAACAAGCGCCTTTAACCACTGAGCCATCTCTCCAGGCTCCTGTAGATTGTTTTTACATAGAGTTTTTAAATCCAGAGAGGAAAAACGGTGAAATCCAAACAGGTGGTAACAGGCTGACCAAATACTGCCCACTGGCTAGGAGCTGTCAGAGACAAATACCATACAGTTCCTACAGTTTCTGATACAGTTCAATTAAAAGAAAAATTTCTAAATACCAGATATATTTTCAGTTCACACTGCAGATTATCCTGCTACATGACTTCGGATTTTGCTCACTAACAATCTCATCTGCATCTCTCTTCCATCTCACAAAGCGGCCACTTTTTTCTTTCTTTCTTTCTTTTTTGTAGCTACTAATTCCAGGCGTTTAGCTGTTTACAATTCAAAACCGTTAGCTAGTTACTTTCCATTCATCTCTCTATCTTTTGACACCTATACTCATTCAACCTTCCTGGTGCTTCCCAATTCCCTCACCCCACTGGATCATTCCCATCACTAACTACTGCACTAGCTACACACGGTAAACCCTGGTTTTTTTTTTTTTGAGAGAACATGGTATATTTCCAAATTAACTGTGTCGGCTCTTCCAACACAAGTGAGCAAAAAAAGAAAAAACAATCAGATTTGGTATTTAGTTTCTTGGTAGCAGCTACAGAGAGGCTGACGGATGGGGGTGTTTCCCCGTTCCTCTTCAATGGAGAGCTTGCTCTGGAACAAAATAGAGGTCACGAGGAAAAATAAAGAAATCTGAGGCTGTTTGCCGTGCTCCAATAATTGGAGAAACAGAACCCTCAAGCTCACGATGTCCTCGCGGCCATCAAGTGAGCGAACCAGGAGGGAGTCCTACAGGCTTGAGAAAGGAGGGGCGGCGACGACTCACTGGGAGCAGACACCATGAGCAGCTCGGAAAGGTCCGGGTACATGCGGTCTTCCTGCAGCTGACGGTCGATGAGCCTCCCAGCATTGTCCAGAACTTCCTGCAGGGCCGCGGCCGACGTGGAGGCCGGCATCGCCGCGCCCAGCAGAGAGGAAGGCATGTCCAACGCCTTACACACCGGGCTCCAGAAACAGCTCACGGCCGAGGAGAGACGAGAGAAAGCCTCGGCCAGCGGAGAAGACGGGCTGTCCAGAGCGCGCGCGCCAAACGAACGGCCGGGCGCCTGCTCATGACGCACTTCCGGCCCGTCGCGCCAGGTGCTGGAAGCCGCCATTTTGGTGACCGGAAGCGGAAGTTGTTGAGCGTGCTCTACTCTTTTGGGACCGGTGGAGAGAGGGGATGGGCGCGGCGCTTTCGAGGGAGGTTTGGGTAGGAGCTGGCAGGGGATTGTCTAGGGAAGGGAGAAAGGGAAGGGGAGAGAGGAGAAGATCCCCGGGAGGACGGAGGCGGGAAGGGGAGGGCTGGGTCAAGAAGGGGAAGGGAGGAGGAGCCGGGGAAGAGGGAGCGGAGGGATAAGCGGGTTACCCGCCCGCGGGTGGAGGTTCCGGTGGCTTCCCCGCGCGGATCCCCTTGTCCTCGCGCTGCCCACTTCTGTATCCTGCAGCTGCGACTGTCTCTCTCTTTTGTTACTTTTTCTGGGCAACTTCCATGATTGTAAATAATATCCCATGTTAATTCCCTCCACCCCCCCCCACTCTTCCCCTTGAAACTCCACTCTCCATCATTTTTTTGAGGTAGGGTCTCCCTGTAGCCCGGGCTGATCTGGAATTCACTAAGTAGTCTCAGGGTGCTCTAGAACTCATGGTGATCGTACCTCTGCCTCCCGAGTGTTGGTATGAAAGGCGTGTGCCACCACGCTCGGCTGTGTGCATCTCTTAATGTTGGGCTTTGTGGCCATCTGTTGTGTAAAAGCTTGTGTTTACGGTGATATTTGGGAGCGTGATGGCTCAGCTATAATCTTCCCATGCAGTAGGCTGAGGCAAGAAGGATGCAGCGAGTTTGAGGCTTTCAATAGTGTTAGACTTACGGTGAATTTTTATACATAATTTTGCCAAGTACTTCTGAATAATTAACTACACTTTAGGAGTCACTATTACAGTGATCCTCCTACCTCTGCCTCCCAAATGCTGGGATTAAGGGCATGCCAAAGTCTCAGTCACTGTAGTCGAACTCCAGACACTTGTGCCACTTACTGGGCATGTGCTACCTTGCACCTTTGTGCGTCTGGCTGATGTGGGATCTGGAGAGTCTAACATGGGTCCTTAGGCTTCCCAGGCAAGCGCCTTAACCACTTAGCCAACTCTAATCCAAAAAATGAATTTCTAAGGTCTTTGCAATGGAATGATTCAAATAAGTCTAATGTTGTGCTCTAACCAATCAAATATTTTCTTTGATCCTGGTCCATGTTCACACTATAACAACCTTCTCTTGTCCCATGATTCACTGTTTGCTCAAATAAACTTCAATATTTGGATGACTCAGTTTATCTTTTTATTGTAATTATTTTTTATCAGAGAGAGAGTGTGTAAAAGAGACAGTTGTCATGCCAGGGCCTCCAGCCACTGTAATAGAACTCCAGATATATGTGCCATCTTGTGTGCATGCGTGATCCTGAGCACATGCCTCACCTTGTGCTTCTGGCTCATGTGGGACTTGGAGAGTCAAACATGAGTCCTTAGGCTTTGCAGGCAAGTGCCTTAACCTCTAAGCCATCTCTTCAGCCCTAGTTTATCCTTTTTCTTGGTTTCTTGAGGTACGGTTTCGTTGTAGCCCAGGCTGATCTGTGGAATTCACTGTGTAATCTAAGGGTGGCCTCAAACTCACAGTGATCCTCCTATCTCTGCCTCCCAAGTGCTAGGATTAAAGAAATTTAGTTTTTCTTTCAACCCCATCATTGCTTTGGCATTATCTGTGTAAATGTCAATAGGTTTTTAAAAAACATACAGCCCTAAATGAGCCAGATATAATGGTGGATGCCTTTAATCCCAGCTCTCTGAAGGCAGAGATAGGAGGATTGCTGTGAGTTCCAGGCCTGGGACTACAGAGTATTCCAGGTTAGCCCGGACTGTGAGACCCAACGTTTTCTAAACAAACAACTCTTAAAATGATGCCAGTATTATTTTGAAAATAGATTTGATTGAAGATTTCCTTAAACAGGTCAGCAGACCACACTGGGAACAACAGCCTTTTGTTTGGTTTTTTAATAAACTCATTTTCTTCAAAGAAATCAAAATTGTCCTGTTGCACTTAACAATTGTGATGATTAAGTTGTTGCACACCAACAGAGAATAATTAATTCAATGTAGAAGGTTTCAACAAGGACGTGGTATATCTCAGTGGTAGAAATCTGCTTACATGCACAAGGCCTTACATTGTATCCTCAGCACCAAAAATACAAACAAAAACATTAACATGACCTTTCTATTCCAGCATCATGTTTTTTTCTATGTTAAAAACGTTTTTATTGACAGCTTCCATAATTATAGATAATAAACCATGATCATTCCCTCCCCACCCTCATTTTCCCCTTCATAAACCCATCTTCCATCATATCCCCGTCCCTCTTGATTAGTTTCTCTTTTATTTGTTTGTTTTGGTTTTTGGTTTTTCAAGGAAGGGTTTCACTCTAGCCGATGTTGACCTAGAATTCACTGTGTAGTCTCAGGGTGGCCTTGAACTCATAGCGATTTTCCTACCTCAGCCTCCAGAGTGCTCAGATTAAAGGCATGCACCGCCACACCAGGCTTAGTCTCTCTTTTATTTTGATGTCATCCTCTTTTCCTCCTGTTAGGAAGATCGTGTGTATGTAGGGCCAGGCACTGTGAAATCATGGATATCCAGGCAAAGGACCTCTAGACCCATGTGCCACCTTGTGCATCTGGCTTACATGGGTACTGGGGAATCAAACCTAAGTTGCTAGGCTTCACAGGCAAGTGATTTAATTGCTAACCTATCTCTCCTCCTCTTCTTGATTCTGATTTTGAGGTAGGGTTTCACTCTAGCCCAGGTTGACCTGAACTCATCATGATCCTGTTATCTCAGCCTCTCCAATTGCCGTGATTAAAGGAGTGCACCACCACATTCAGCTCATGATTTTTATTTATTTTATTTTTTTCAAGATAAGGTCCTACTCTAGCCCAGGATGACCTAGAATTCACTACTAAGTAGTCTCAGGCTGGCCTTGAACTCACTGCAATCTTCCTACCTCTGCTTCCCTAGTGCTGGGATTAAAGGTGTGCTTCATCATGCCTGGCTATGTTTTTCTGTTTTCTTTCTTTCCTTCTTTCTTTCTTCTTCTTTTTTTGATTTTTCAAGATACCTGGAAAATCTATATATAGAGAAGGACAGAACACAAGGAAAAAGATAATGTTAACTCTTCCCTAGATATCTGTGGGAACTGTCACCTTGGTAATAAGCACATATTAATAAGTCAAAGTTTTTAGGGCTGGGGAGATGGCTCAGCAGTTAAAAGCACTGCTTGCAAAGTTGGCCAGCCATGGTTCAGTGTCCCAGTACCAACCTAAAGCCAGATGCATAAAGTGACTCATGCATCTGGAGTGTGTTTCCAGTGACCAGAGGCCCTGGCCGCACCCATTCCGAGTCTCTTTGTCTCTCTGTGCTTGCAAATCATTTAAATTTTAAAATAGAAAGTGGCACAGTCATCTGGCATTCCTTTGCAATGGCAAGAGACCCTGATGCATGTGCATTCAGAAACGCATGCGTGCAGGCACACACACAAAAAAATAAAAACAAACAAACAAAAAACCCCCGCTATGGCCAGACAGATGGTTTATCCGTTAAGGCGCTTGTCAGCAAAGCCAAAGGATCCAGCTCTGATTCTCCAATACCCTCATAACGCCGGATGCACAAGGTGGTTTATGTGTCTGGAGTTCATTTGCAGGGGCTAAGAGGCCCTGGTGTACCTATTTTCTCTCTGTTCCTCTCCTCTGTCTCTTTCTGTCAAATAAATAAATAAAATATGGGGGTTGGAGAGGTGTGTTAGTGGTTAAGGCGTTTGCCTGGAAAGCCAAAGAACCCATGTTCGATTCCTCAGGACCCATGTTAGCCAGAATCACAAGGAGGGGTATAGGTGTGGAGTTTGCAGTGGCTGGAGGATCTGGCGCCCCCATTCTCTCTCTCTCTCTATGTCAAGTAAAAAAAAAAAAAAAAAGTAAAGAATTTTTTTTTTTAGGGCTGGAGATATTGTTAGAGGGTAAAGGCGTTTGCTTGCTAAGCCTAATGACTTGGGTTCCACCCCCAGTTCCCACGTAAAACCAGATCCAGAAAGTGATGCACACGTCTTGGCGTTCGTTTGCAGTGGCAAGAGGCACAACCATTCTCATTTTCTAACTCTTCTTGCAGATGAATAAGTAAATAAATAAGTGAATATATAAATAAACAATAAATATTAAGAAAATGTCTTTAAGAGTCATCAAGCCGGGCATGGTGGCGAGCGCCTTTAATCCCAGCACTTGGGAGGCAGAGTTAGGAGGATCACCGAGAGTTCGAGGCCACCCTGAGACTACATAGTGAATTCCAGGTCAGCCTGGACCAGAGTGAGAACCTACCTCGAAAAAACCGAAAAAAAAAAAGAGTCATTCTATTTAACCTGATGGAGCGGCGTGCCTGTGCGGACCTTCCCCGCCGCGCCGCCAGGTGGCGCCGGCGCAGAGTGCTGGGTCCGGGCGCCGCGGAGAGCGCCGCTCCAGGCCGCGGCGGCGCGTCTGCGGTCGGGGAAGGCCGCTTCCGGTTGGGGCGTGCTGGACGTCAGCCGCGGCGGTGTGGCGGCGGCCGTGAAAGTGGCGCTGCGCGGGCAGGTCATGGAGCGCTCGGGGCCCAGCGAAGGTGGGTTTGGCGGGATGGGCCGGGGTGGTGGGCGGTGCTGGGGCCGCAGTGACCCTGCCTCGTCTTCTCTCTCCTCTCGCCGCAGTGACGGGCGCGGACGCGTCGGGACCCGATCCCCAGCTGGCGGTCACCATGGGCTTCACGGGCTTCGGTGAGTGGCCGGCCGGGCAGAGCCGTCACGTCTGTCCACAACTTTTCCTGACACGTCTTCCCCTTTCTCTCCCCACCCATTTTTTGCATTTCTCGAGGTAGGGTCTCACTCTGGTCCAGGCTGACCTGGAATTCACTATGGAGTCTCAGGGTGGCCTCGAACTCACGGCGATCCTCCTACCTCTGCCTCCCGAGTGCTGGGATTAAAGGTGTGCGCCACCACGCCCGGCTTCTTCCCACCTTTATTGTGGAAAGTGGACATTTAGGAGATTAGGCTCTGAGCACCCATTCACTATCTATCTGCCTCTTCCTCTCTTTCTCTCATTTTATTTATCCATTTATTTGAGAGATAGAGAAAGAGAGAGGGAGGGGGGAGGCACGCAGAGAGAGAGAGAGAGAGAATGAATGGGCATGCCAGGGCCTATAGACGCTGCAAACAATTCCAGACTGATGCACTGCCTTGTGCATCTGGCTTACATGGGTCCTGGGGAATTGAACCTGGGTCCTTTCACTTTGCAGGCAAGTGCCTTAACTGCTAAGCCATCTCTCCAGACTGAAAACTTTTTTTTTAAAGTGGAGTATTACCTGACACAATAATTGTTTAGTTCCTTTTGGTTAGTCTCTCCTTTCCATAATCTTTACTTCAGTCCTTGTATAAACTCTAGTTATGTCATAGGGGTAATGAAAATGGTTTCCCCAAAACGTATCTGCTGAAAACAAACTCCAGACACATGCACCACTATGTGCACCTGGTTTCCCTGAGTACTGGGGAATTGAACCTGGGTCCTTAAGCTTTGTAGGCAGGCGCCTTAACTGCTAAGTCATCTCTCCAGCCCCCACCCTTTTGTTTTAAACAAATGAGTTTTTAACATTTATTTATTTAGTTATTTACTTGAGAGATTGAGGCAGATGGAGGAGAGAGAATGAGAGCGCAGGACCTCTAGCCATTGCAAACAAACTCCAGATGCATGTGCCACCTTGTGCATCTGGCTTACGTGGGTCCTGGGGAATTGAACCTGGGTCCTTTAACTTTGCAGGCAAGTGTCTTAATTGCTAAGCCATCTCCCCAGGTCCCACTTTTTTTTTCAATGTAGGGTCCCACTCTAGCTCAGGCTGACCTGTTACTCACTCTGTAATCCCAGGCTGGCTTAGAATTCACAGCAATCCTTCTACGTCTGCCTTCCTAGTGCCGGGATTAAATGTATGGGATACCACCCCTAGTTTATCATCTCATTTCTGCTGGGAACAAATAGGAGAATGTAGAATCTAGGTGATCATGTGCACAGAAGGGTAGTTATTTGTCTTTGTGGTTTCTTAAAAGTTTTCCCTTCTAATTTCAAAAGCAGCGTTTATTCAGCTATGGAGGAGGCACAGCCGTTAAAGGTGCTTGCTTGCAAAGTCTGGGGGCTGGAGTTTGATTCACCTACCACCCACACAAAGCTAGAAGGACAAACTGTCATGCATTTTGAGATTGTTTGCAGTGGTAAGAGTCGCTGGCTCATCCATTCTTTCTCTGCCTTCTCTCTTTGCTTGCAAAGAAATAAAACATACATTTTTTTGAGTTAGAGTCTCATTTTAGCCCAGGCTGGTCTCAAATCCACACCAACCCTCCTACCTTAGCCTCCTGAATGTGGGATTGTAGCCATGCACCACCATGTCCTGCTTAAAAATATTTTTAAAGAAAAGTAACAGTTAAAAAATATTTTTATTTATATGAGAGAAAGACAGACAGACAGACACAGAGAGAGAGAGAGAGAGAGGGAGAGAAAGTGTGTGTGTATGGGTGCATCATTGCCTTCTGCCTTCTTCTGCAAAAGAATTCCATTAACATGAACTACTCTGTGCATCTGGCTTTATGTGAAAGCTGGGGAATGGTACTTGGGTCATCAGGTGTTACAAGCAAGTGCCTTTAACTTCAGAGCTGTCTCACCAGCCCCCAAAAATAGCATTTCCTTTTTTGTTTTTTCAAGGTAAGGTCTTGCTCTTGCCCGGGCTGGCCTGAAATTCATTATGTAGTCTCAGGGTGTCACACCTGGCAAAAGTAGCTTATCTTCTTTTGTTTATACATATTTTAAAATATCATTTATTTAGTTGAGAAAGACAAAGAAAGAGCCAGAGAGAAAGAATAGATAGGGCCTCTAACTGCTGCAGACTTATGCCAGATGCATGTGCCACCTTGTGCATCTGGCTTATATATGTGGGTCTTGGGGAATTGAACCTGGGTCCTTTGGCTTTGTAGGCAAGTGCCTTACCTGCTAAGCCATCTCCCCAGCCCCTCTTTTCTTTCTTTAGGTGTTTTTTTTTTTTTTTTTGGTTTTTCAAGTAGGGTCTTACTCTGGCCTAGGCTGACCTGAAATTAACTATGTAGTCTCAGGGTGGCCTCGGACTCATGGCAATCCTCCTACCTCTGCCTTCTGAGTGCTGGGATTAAAGGTGTGCGCCACCTTGCCCAGCTTCTTTAGTTTTTGAGGTAGGGTCTTGCTTGAGCCCTGGCTGACCTAGAATTCACTATGTAATCTCAGGGTGGACTTGCATTCCAGGCAGTCCTCCTACCTCTGTCTTCTGAGTGCTGGGATTAAAGAGCATGGCACATTAGGACCTCTAGCCACTGAAAACAAACTGCAGACTCATGTGTTGCATTGTGCATCTGGCTTTATGTGGGTAGTAGGAATTGAACCTGGGTCCTTAGGCTTTGCAGGCAAGTTTCTTAACTGTTGAACCATCTGTCAGCCCCCCCCACCCGGCCAACAGCAGGATTTTTTTTTTAATTCTTTATTTGAAAGAGAAAGAAATATGCAGAGAAAGAGAGAATGGGCACACCACAGCCTCTAGCTGGTGCATACAAACTCCAGATATGTGTGCCCCCTTGTGTATCTGGCTTAAGTGGGTCCTGGGGACTTGAACTTGGTTCCTTTGGCTTTGCAAGCACCTTAACCACTAAGCCATTTCTCCAGCCCAGGATTTTTAAAAAATATTTATTTATTTGAGATGGGCGGGGCTGGGTGGGTGGAGAGAATATATGGGTGTTCCAGGGCTTCCAGCCACTGCAAACACTCCAGACACATGTGCCACCTTGTGCATCTGGCTCACTTGGGTCCTGGGGAATTGAATCTGGGTCCGTTAGCTTTGCAAGCAAATGCCTTAACCCCTAAGCCATCCCTCCAGCCCCCAGCAGCAGGACTTTAGTGTCTGTTTCTTAGCTCCTTAGAGCATCTGTCCTATTCCTTATGCTGCCCCATCTACCTTCAAGTTAAGTGCAGTGTCTGGAGTCATTCCATGCTTTGAATCTCTTAGCATTTTCTTTTTTTTTTTTTCAGTTATATAAGGACTTTTAATCCCAAAACCAGGAAGGTACAATTTAACAGGTTAGGAGAACTTCATTATAGAGAACAGTGAGAAAAATTAACAGGCAGACACAAGTGGTTTTACATAAGAGATAGTGATGAGATTATGGACCCAAAAATATTTGAATAGCTTTAAATACTTCTTAAAGTCAGTTACAGAAATAACCCTATAAACAAAATGTAATTTATTTATAAAATTTCTTACTTAAATCAGAAACCAAAACCAAGGATCCACAAATCAAGAAAGAATTCAGACTCCACTAACAATTTAGACAGAGGAATACCCAGGAAAGCTCATGATTATTTTGAGTAGAGACATTAAGACTCCAGTATGGACTTTTTCAATTAGGAATGTTTAATTTGAACCATCAATTAAGCAGCCTTCTTCTCTAATTTACCTAGCCCCTACCCCTCAAAACAACACTAGTATGGAGCCGGGCATGGTGGCGCACGCCTTTAATCCCAGCACTCGGGAGGCAGAGGTAGGAGGATCGCCGAGAGTTATTTGGCTAGAAAGATCCTTCTGGATCCTCAGATAACAAGGACATTTAACCAGAGAGCTCTCTACAGACAGCACAGTGACACTTATGGGCTCAGCTGACTCACGTGCCTGCAGTGCTGCTCCCTGTCTGCCTTTCTCAGATACTCCACTTGATGTCTTTCTTGACTTCTCTTTTCTCCACCTTGGATAGTTTTCTATTTTTCTCCCTCACTGTTGACTTCTTCCTCTTTTTCTCCACTGTCAACAACATTTTCATCTTTCTCTTCTCCACTCACAGCTTCGTTCGCTCCTTCTTTGTCCTGAACATTGGCAGAAACTGCTTTGTTGTACCCTTCACGGTTCCGGGCTATTTCAATTGCTAAAAATTGAATCCTGGGGGCAAAGATAGTGTTTTCTTCAGTGTAGCCCTGGGAACAATCCAGTCGTAGCAAAGTACTATAGTTGAAGTCTTCTACAACCCCTTCAAACTTCAAACAGAATGGCCTCCACTTCTCTTTAGCTGATTCAGATTTGAGTTCTTCCGGGTCCAATACATCTACCTTGAGGTTCCCAAAATTCTCCCGGAACTCAGAGTAAATTTGGTCATCTACTCTGGTGAGTTTCAGAAACTGTGGATCAACTGATGAAATAAGTTTGTAATAGACTTCAGCATGCTGCATTGCTCGTACAGCCCAAGCCATCTTAATATCAGAATTGTTGCCGTAGGACTCTGCTGGAAGAGAAAGAGCATGGGCCACCGATACCAGCTCCCCAGAAACCGGCTCAGCCATTCTGCTGGCAGCTTCCATGTTACAGCGAGAATAGCAGAGAAAGTGTGGCTTTAACTTCCCGGAAGTGATTTTTTTTTTCTTGTGTGTGTGTGTGTGTGTGTGTGTGTGAGAGAGAGAGAGAGAGAGGGAGGGAGGGAGGGAGGGAGGGAGGGAGGGAGGGAGGGAGGGAGGGGGAGAGAGAGAGAGAGGGAGAGAGGGAGGGAGGGAGGGAGGGGGGGGGGAGAGAGAGAGAGAGAGAGAGAGAGAGGGAGCACGCGCGCGAGCAAGCCTTCTTTTTCTTTTTAAATATTTTATTTATTTATTTATTTATTGGAGAGAGAGAGAGGCAGATAGAGAGTGGCCATGCCAGGGCCTCTAGCCACTGCAAATGAACTTCATATGCATGTGCCACCTTGTGCATCTGGTTTATATGGGTATTGGGGAATTTAACCTAGGTCCTTAGGCTTCGTAGGCAAGCACCTTAACCACTAAGCCATCTCTTTAGTCCCATCTTAACATTTCCTATTTCAATATTGCATCTTCCTGTAAGGATTTCTTGATTTTGGAGGTAGGTTCTCGCTGTAGCCCAGGCTACATGAAATTTACTATGTAGTCTCAGGTTTGCCTCAAACTCACTGCCATCTTCCTACCTCTGCCTCCCAAGTGCTGCCATTAAAGGTGTGAACCACAATGTCAGGCTTAATTTCTTTTAAATATATTTTTGTTTAGTTATTTAAGAGAGAGAAAGAGAGAGAGGGAGAGAATAGGCACACTAGGGCCTCTAGCCACTGTGAATGAACTCCAGATGCATGTGCCACCTTGTGCATCTGGCTTATGTGGGTCCTGGAGAGTTGAACCGGGATCCTTTGGCTTTGCAGGCAAATGCCTTAACTGCTGAGCCATTTCTCCAGCCCCGGGCTTAAAAATTGTTGAAAAAAATTATTTATTTACAAGGAGAAACAGAAAGAAAGGAAGAAGGAATATGGGCACACCTGGGCCTCCAGCTACTCCATATGAACTTTCCAGATGCATGCACACCTTTGTGCATCTGGCTTTAACCCCTGAGCCATTTCATCAGCTCTGCTTGTAAGGGCCTCTGTGATTAGAATGAGCTAACTAGTATGTCATATTTTAAAGTCTGTAGCCTAGTTATACATGCAAGTTCTCTTTTGCCATATATTGGAACATTTTCTCACCTTCCAGGAACAATGGTGTAGATACCTGTTTCCCTGCTAACATACTAGTGTTGTTTTTTTTTTTTTTTTTTGGTTTTTCGAGGTAGGGTCTCACTCTGGCTCAGGCTGACCTGGAATTCACTATGTAGTCTCAGGGTGGCCTCGAACTCTCGGCGATCCTCCTACCTCTGCCTCCCGAGTGCTGGGATTAAAGGCGTGCGCCACCATGCCCGGCTCCATACTAGTGTTGTTTTGAGGGGTAGGGGCTAGGTAAATTAGAGAAGAAGGCTGCTTAATTGATGGTTCAAATTAAACATTCCTAATTGAAAAAGTCCATACTGGAGTCTTAATGTCTCTACTCAAAACGTTTTGGAATTTGGCTGCATTTGGTTATGCATACCTGTAATCCCAGCACTTGGAAAGCTTAGGTAGGAGAATTGAGAACTCAAGGCCAGGATGTGCTGCAAGAGCTTGTCCCCAAATAAACAAAAGAAAATTAAGAAAAAAAGAAAAAAAATAGTTCTGTGTTTTGGATTATGAATGCTCAACCAGTAATATCTATGCAGACATTCTGAAATCCAAAGATTTCTGATAATCCAGTATAGTTCTAGTCCCAGACGATTTGCCAACAGGCACCTTTGACCACTGAGCCATTTCTGCATCCCACAGACATTTTGGATAAGGGATATTTAGCTTGGTCTTAGTAATTAGAATGTCATTAGGCATGGTGGCGCATGCCTTTAATCATAGCACTTGGGTGGGAGAGGCAGGTCATCACTGTGAGTTTGAGATCAGCCTTAGACTACAAAGTAAGATTTCAGGTCAGGTCAGCCTAGACTAAAGTGAGATCCTGCATTGAAATACACAACAAAAAAAGAATGCCATTAAAAATTCTCTGTAGCCGGGCATGATGGCGCACGCCTTTAATCCCAGCACTCGGGAGGCAGAGGTAGGAGGATCGCCGTGAGTTTGAGTCTACCCTGAGACTACGTAGTGAATTCCAGGTCAGCCTGGACCAGAGTGGGACCCTGCTGTAGACTGAAGTGGCTATCGATCAGTTAGTAGATACTGAGTCCCTTGAGCTTTCAGGTAGCTCATTGCAAGTCAGTCACGGTTTGTTACTTGTTCCTGTTTTAGGAAAAAAAGCTCGCACATTCGACTTGGAAGCAATGTTTGAGCAGACTCGAAGAACAGCTGTGGAAAGAAGTCGGAAAACACTGGGTAAGACGTTCAGTTATTTTCCTTTTATTGGCTTAAATATTATATAAACATGTAATTACGTTGACTATTAGGAAACAAAAATATCCAGGCATGGTGGTGCACACCTTTAATCCCAGAGCACTCAGGAGGCCAAGGTAGGAAGTCACTGAGTTTGAGGCCAGCCTCAGGCTACTTGGTGAATTACAGGCCAGCTTGGGCTAAAGCGAGACCCTACCTTGAAAACTAAAACAATACCAAAGACAACAACAAAAAATTAGGGTGGGGAGAGGGCTGGGAAGATGGCTCTGTGGTTAAAGGCACTTGCTTGCAAAGCCAGCTGACTTGGGTTCAGTTCCCAGGTCGTGCATGCAAAGTGGGAGCAAGAAGTGGCGCAAGCATCTTGTTTTTGATCACGGCGGCAAGAGGCCCTGACTTGCGAGTGCACACGTGCATACCGGCACATCAGTCAATGAAAAGTCAAAGAAGTTTTCTTTGGTTTTTCGAGGCAGGGTCTCACTCTAGCTCAAGCCGACCTGGAATTCACTATGTAGTCTCAGGGTGGCTTTGAACCCATGGTGATCCTCCTACCTCTGCCTCCCTGATCCCTCTGCTGGGATTAAAGATGTGTGCCACCAGGCCCAGGTTGAAAATTAACATAATTTTTATGACCCATCCTTAACCTAAATTGACCTTTTTAAGCAGAACATCATATTTTGTTAGCCTTTTGTATTGAGAACTTAAATTTATGAACATAATTTGATTATATTCCTTTCCCTATTTTTTCCTTTTTAAACATGGTTAAAGTTTTATTTAAGTAGGATAAGAAACAGCTGGGTGTGGTGGTGCACGTTTTTAATCCCAGCATGTTTGAATACTATTTAAAAATATTATTTATTTATTTATTTAATTGGGAGAGAGAGGGAGGGAAGGGGGGCACAGATAGAGAATGGGCGTACCGGAGCCACCAGCCACTGCAAATGAACTCCAGATTTATGCGCCACCTGGTGCATCTGGCTTATGGGGGTCTTGGGGAGTAGAACCTGGGTCCTTGGACTTTGCAAGCAAGTACCTTGACCGCTAAACCATCTCTCCAGCCTATGAATACTAACTTTTTAGAAATGATCATTTACAGTTAATTTATAGGAACCAGGATAGCATTTCTTTATTATCTCTTCTCCCACCCCTATCTGACTTGCATTTTTTTCTTTCCTGCTTACAGTGGAACCAGTATTTGGAAGTCTGGGCCAGAGCTGGCTCTCAGAGCTGTGTGCACCACTGCTTGTTGACCAGACAGTATAGAGAATTGGGACATACAGTGAAGGTGGCTGCTGCTGTTGAACCCTGCTTTAATGAGTTGTATCAGACATTTAATGAAAGCTTTATTTCCAGATGGCCTTGATACCAGATGTTTGGTATTTCTAGGTATCATCTCAGGCTCTTCAAGAGGAGACTGATGTTTCTTCTTTCTTTGGGTCTAATTTGGATCATTCTTACACTGGAAGGGTCTGTGCAGTAGAACAGAAGGACTAGCAATCTGACAGGAGTCCTAGAAAACCTGGATTAAGTCAGCGGTATTAGGGTACTTGTCATAGTTAGTTTGGTTTTTTTTTTTTTTTTTTTTTTCTGTTTGAGATGGGATCTTGCTATCCTGCCTCAGCCTCCTAAGTACCTGGGACTAGAGGTGTGTACCACTCTGCCTAGCAGTTGGTTTTAAATGAATTGTTTAATAGCAGTAGCTAATGTTTGGAATTTACTATTATCTTTTCGTTTGTGGTGAAAAGGTAGCTATGCGCATAACATTTGTTTGTTTGTTTGTTTGTTTATTTATTTATTTATTGTTGAGGTAGCCCAGGCTGACCTGAAACTCACTATGTATTCTCAGGGTGGCCCTGAACTCAGGACAATTGTCCTTCCTCTGTCTCCTGAGTGCTGGGATTAAAGGCATGCACTACCATGCCTGGCACTTTGTTTATTTATAAGAGAAAGAGGCAGAGATAGACAGGGTGCTCCAGGGCTTCCAGCCACTGAAAACAACCTCTAGACACATGTGCCATCTTGTGCATCTGGCTTACATGGGTCCTGGGGAATTGAACCAGGTCCTTTGGCTTTGCAGACAAGTGCCTTAACTGCCAAGCAATCTCTTCGGCCCCCCTCCTTTTTTTTTTTTCTTCGGTTTTTTGAAGTAGGGTCTCACTCTGGCCCAGGCTGACCTGGAATTCACTAGTAGTCTCAGGGTGACCTCGAACTCATGGCGATCCTCCTACCTCTGCCTCCTGAGTGCTGGGATTAAAGGCGTGCGCCACCATGCCTGGCTCCCCTCCCCCCTTTTCTTTATACCTTCTTTATGTGAAATTTGAAACCACAAGTACTGTAATGTACTGCTCTTTACTTCTCACTGATTTTAACGAGTAACCATTCATGGCTAGTCTTATTTCCATTTGTTTTCCCTATGATTATTTTGAAGAAAACCCAGTCGTGTCATTTCACCTCCGAATATGTTAGGATTTTTCTTTTTTTGGTGGGGGGGGATTCAAGTTAGGGTTTCATCCAGCCCAGGCTGACCTGGAATTCATTATGTAGTCTCAGGGTGGCCTTGAACTCATGTCAGTCCTCCTACCTCTGCCTCCTGAGTGGTAGGGTTAAAGGCGTGCGTCACCAATGCCCAGCTGTGTTAGCATTTTTCTATTTTCCCCATGCAGAGGCTTTAACTCAAGGAAGGCCTTGCATATGAGTAGGCAAGTGTTCTACCACTGAGGTACATCCTCAGCCTTGTTTGTGGGAGACAAGGTCTTGTTGTGAATCTTAGGATGGCCTCAAAGCCTTGGTCTTCTTGCCTTAGCATCCCAAGTGCTGGACTGCAAGTATCTGCCACTATGCCCAGTGTATGTAGTTTTTAAAACATATTTATTTATTTGAGAGACTGAGAGAAAGAATATGAAAATATGGATGTGCCAGGGCCTGCTGCCACTGCAAACAAAGTCTAGACATACCACCTTGTGTATTTGGTTTTACTTGGGTACTAGGGGATTGAATCTGGCCTGTCAGGCTTTACAAGTAAGCACCTTTAACCACTGAGCCATCTTTCCTGCCCTAGTATATATATTAAAGTGATAAAAATCATAAAAACAACATAGTAAAAATATCTTCTGATAGGAAAAACCAAACCATTTTTCTTCCACAATTCAATACCTCTAACACCAGATATTTGAGAGTTTTTACTTATACATCAAGCCAGCAGTTGTGTTGTGGGTATTAACTGGGTTTTTTAGTAATTCAATTCAAATTTTTTTGTTGTATTTTTTCTAGGTAGGGTCCTACTTTAGCCCAGGCTGACCTGGAATGCACTATGCAGTCTCAGGGTGGCCTCAAACTCATAGCAATCCTCCTACCTCTGCCTCCCAAGTGCTGGGATTAAAGGCGTGTTCCACTGCGCCTGGTTCAATTCAGTTCTAATATCATCTGCTTAATGTTAATAGCAGACTGACTCCAGTTCAGATGCTGTTCATAGATCCCAGATTGTGACCTTGCCTCTGATCCACTGGAAATAATTTACTTAGGCTGTTGTTCTAAAAGACATGGATGAAGTGATACAGTGTGTAAGGTATGTTGCATAAGGTACAGGGTTTCCATGCGTTCTCTGGGTATACCATTCTCTTAGCTCAACAAACCTAGAAATTTAAAAAAAAAAAAGATTTTTAGCTGGGCCTGGTAGCACATGCCTTTAATCCCAGCACTTGGGAGGCAGAGGTAGGAGGATTGCTGTGAGTTCAAGGCCACCCTGAGACTGCATAGTGAATTCCAGGTCAGCCTGGGCTAGAACAAGACTCTACCTTGAAAAAAAATTTTTGTTTTGGAAGCCAGGCATGGTGGCACAGGCCTTTAATCCCAGCACTTGATAGGCAGAGGTAGGGGATATATATAATGTATTTTATTTTTATTTTTTTATTTGAGATAGGGGGAGGGAGGGAGAGAAAGAATGGACCCATTGCAAATGAACTCCAGCTGCATGTGCCGCCTGGTACTTCTGGCTTATGTGGGTCCTGGGGAATTGAACCTGGGTCCTTTGGCTTTGCAGGCTTGTGCCTTAACTGCTAAACCGTCTTTCCAGTCCCCCGTTTTTAATTTTTTTTTTTTTTTTTTTTGAGTTAGGCTCTCACTTTAACCCTGCCTGACCTGTAATTCACCATGTAGTCTCAGGCTGGCCTTGAACTTATAGCAGTGCTACCTCTGCCTCCCTGAGTGCTGCTATTCAAAGTATGAGCCCCCATGCCCAGTTCTTAAATGTACTCCTTCAAGCATGATTTACAGGGTTTTTTTTTTTTTTGTTTTTTTGTTTTTTGAGGTAGGGTTTCACTCTTATCTAGGCTGACCTGGAATTCACTATGTAATCTCAGGGTGGCCTTGAACCCATGGCGCTCCTTCTACTTCTGCCTGCTGAGTGCTGGGATTAAAGGTGTGCGTCACCCTGCCCGGCAAGCAAGTAATACAAAATGTTTTGAACAGTGGTTATTTTATTCAAATTAAATAAGTTCTGTGGTCCCTGTCAACATAGGTTCTCAAATACTGGACAAGATTAAATTGAATTTGGACTTTAAATAAACACTTTTATTATTTATTTATTTTGTCTCATGTTGCCCAGTCTGGCCTCCCCATGTAGCTAAGGATGGCCTTGAACGTCTGTCTGATTCTCCTGCCTCCATCTCTTAAGTGCTGGGATTACAAGCATGTGTCATCATGCTTGGCCTGAATTTGACCCTTTTAATAGCAAGTTTAATTGTCTGAATATGTGGGTATGAACTGTTTTGTTTTCTAAATGCTGAAGCAGAAAATTATTGTAATGCCTCATTAAAGTACATGTTGTGAAATGTCTGGAAGTTATGCAGATTCTTTTTAGATGTTGCTTTTCTTAAAGAATTTTTTAACTTGTTTAGTTTTTTTGAGGTAGGGTCTCATTGTAGCCCAGGCTGATCTAGATGTCACTCTGTAGTCTTAGGCTGGCCTTTAACTCACATATCCTCGTATATCTGCCTGCCAAGTGCTGGGATTAAAGATATGCGCCGCCAGCATACCTGGCCGTTTCTTATAATCCCCCCACCCTCAGAAGTTGGGTCTCATTCTAGCCCAGGCTGACCTGGAATTCACTCTGTAGTTTCAGGGTGGCCTTGAACTCATGGCGATCCTCCTACCTCTGCTTCCTGAGTGCTGCGGTTAAAGGTGTGCGCCACCACGCTTGGCGTCTTATATTCTTGAAAGCTAGTATGTCTGGGACTAAGACAGTCATAGGCCCTGTTTTAGAATTGTGATATGGGGAATAAATGTTTTTATTAAAATAATTACTTTGGGACTAGAGAGATTGCTTAGTGGTTAAGGTGCTTGCTTGCAAAGCCAAAGGACCCAGGTTCAGTTCCCCAGGACTCAAGTAAGCCAGATACACAAAGTGGCACATGCATTTAGAGTTCATTTGCAATAGCTAGAGGCCTGATATGCCCTTTCTTTCTTTCTTTTACTGCCCACCCCTCAAATAAATAAAATAAATAATTAAAAAATAATAAAACTCGGGAGGCAGAGTTAAGAGGATTGCCATGAGTTCGAGGACACCTTGAGACTACAGAGTGAATTCCAGGTCAGCTTGGACTAGAGTGAGACTCTACCTCAAAAAACCAAAAAAAAAAAAAAAAAATTTGACCATGTTTTTATTGAGTTCTTAGGCTTTGATGGCAAGTACCTTAGCCACTAAGCCATCTCTCCATCCCTTGACTATGTTTCAAATATGTTAAGAACATTTTTCCCTTCAAATATATCCTCTCTTCCTCTCTCCCTCTTTTTCTTCTTCATTTTTTTTTTTTTTTCCTGTTATTTCAAGGTAGGATCTCACTCTAGCCCAGGCTGACCTGGAATTCACTGTGTAGTCTCAGGCTGGCCTTGAACTCCTAGAGATCCTCCTACCTCTGCCTCCCTAGGGATGGGATTAAAGGCGGTTGCCACCATGGCCGGCTTCCTCTTTTCCTTCTTTCTTTGTGTTCTGAAACCTGCATCTGCTGGGCGTGTTAGTGCATGCCTTTCTTGTTCCTGAGGTAGGTGGGTCACCATGACTTTCAAGTTATCCTGGCCTAGAGTGATAACCTGCTTCAAAAAAAAAAAAAAAAATGGTAATCATCATTTGAGCCTATCATGTATTCCCTTTTCTTGGAGTTACTTCCAGGAAAATGACCAGTTATCAGTATGACAATTATTCCTTGCTTGTACTTCCAGAATGCTTTGGAAGATACTGTTCACATCTTGAACATAAAACCTTGTTCTTTGTTTTCATACTTAGGTTGCGGGGCTTGGACCACAGTAGTTATATTTCTTAATATTTAGTAAATGTAGCTAATTATAATTAATAGATTTCATTAAAAAATAAAAAAAAGAAAAAGTTAAAAAAATAACCGGGCATTGTGGCATATGCCTTTAATCCCAGCACTCAGGAGGCAGAGGTAGAAGGATCACTATGAGTTCAAGGCCGCCCTGAGACTATATAATGAATTCCAGGTCAGCCTGAGCCAGAGTGAGACCCTACCTCGAAAAACAAAAACAAACAAACAAAAAAACCCAATTTTCTTTTCATCTAAAGTGTTAGTGTTTTATTATTACAGAGATTTAAAGGCCGGTTGACAGTGAAATGCTTGCCTTACAAGAGCCATCTCCATAACCCACATAAAAATGCCAGGCATGGTGGCAGGTACTTGTAATGCCAATGCTGGACAGATGGAGACAGGAGGAAACCTCAGGCTGCCTGGCCGGCCTAGCCCAATATGGTAAAAGACACTTTCTGAAGGGAGGTCAGTAGTCCTGAGGAATGACACTAGAGAACACTCTCTGGTCTCCACGTGCACATGGCATCTGCCTCACTTCTTTTGGAGGGTTTTTGTTTTCCATGTTGGACATGGAACGCTGATTGCTTGATACATGCGGCTGATCTCTCTGTTCCTTGCCTTCCATGTCCCAGGTCCCAGGTACATCTCTTGTCTCTGCCCCTCTCTGTAGCAGATGGGGAGGAGGCCGCTGCTTCTGGTTTTTTTTTTTTTTTTTTGAGGTAGGTTCTCGATCTAGCCCAGGCTGACCTGAAACTCACTATGTAGTCTCAGGCTGTCCTTGAACTCATAGCAATTCTCCTACCTTTGCCTGGCAAGTGCTGGAATTAAAGATGTGTGCCACCATACCTGGCTATTCATTTATTAATGAACCATTTCCAGATCAGGTCTTATGTGGGTACTGGAGGATTGAACCTGGGCTAGCCGGTTTTGTAAGCAAGTGTCTTTATTATTTTTTTAAAATTATTTATTTATTTATTTGAGAGCGACAGACACAGAGAGAAAGACAGATAGAGGGTGAGAGAGAGAATGGGCGCGCCAGGGCTTCCAGCCTCTGCAAACGAACTCCAGACGAGTGCGCCCCCTTGTGCATCTGGCTATCGTGGGACCTGGGGAACCGAGCCTTGAACCGGGGTCCTTAGGCTTCACAGGCAAGTGCTTAACCGCTAAGCCATCTCTCCAGCCCCGCTTCTGGGTTTTATGTGGGGTCTGGAGTTCTAAACTGAGTACTCAGTTGTGCAGCAAGTGCTTTATCCAGGGAGCCTTTTCCTCAGCTCTCTCTCTCTTTTTTTGTTCTGATTCGTTTTTTTTTGAGGTAGGTTCTCACTCTAGCTAAGGCTGACCTGGAATTAATTCACTATGTAGTCTCAGGCTGGTCTTGAATTCACAGCGATCCTCTTACCTAAGTCTCTCAAGTGCTAGGATTAAAGGTGTGTACCACCATGCCTGGTTAATTTTTCTAAATTTTTTAAATAGTGGGAAAATACATTGTAATATTCATCATTTCTTGATTTTTTTGTTTATTTTATTTATTTATTTGAGAGCAACACAGAGAGAGAAAGAGGCAGGTAGAGAGAGATTGGGCGTGCCAGGGTCTCCAGCCACTGCAAACAAACTTCAGATGCATGCGCCCCCTTGTGCCTCTGGCTAACATGGGTCCTGGGGAATCGAGCCTCAAACCGGGGTCCTTAGGCTTTGCAGGCAAGTGCCCAACCACTGAGCCATCTCTCTAGCCCTTTTTTGATGTTTTTGAGACCAGATCTTTCTGTGTAGCCCAGGTTCGTCTTGAATTTGCAGCCCTGCTTCTGCTTCCTGAGTACTCAGGTTGTAGGTGTCCCCACCATGCCTGCCACCCTATACCCATTAAATCCCACTCCCCTCCCCTAGCTCCTAATGACCCACCGTTCTTTCTGCCTTATTTCTCCCATTCTAGGTCTCCTCACTCATCAGAGTATTTGTATTGATATCATTTAGTATTTTTCTTTATGTAAGTGGTGTATTTCACTTAGTATAGAATCCTCAAGGTACATCCAAAGAGTATCATTGCAGCATCTCATCAATTTTTAAGGCTCAGTAATATGCCATTGCATGCATCCCTACCCCATTTTGCTCATTTACTTATTAGTAGATGGACACTGATGGCTCCCACATCTTACATATTTAGAATAATGCTGCTATGAACATGAGTATACAACTACATCTTCAAGACTTGTTTTCATATTGGAGCATATCTATATTTTCAGTACTCAGGAGGTAGAGGCAGGAGGATTACTGAGTCTCAAACCAGCCTTGTCTAAATCACATAAAAAAGGTCCCAAACAAGAGGATGTTCACAAAAAACCAGTCTCAACTTTAGAAGAGAAAGACAATTACACTGTTATTCTATTCTAAAGGATGCCTTTGGCACATCAGTTCTCATTCACAAAAACCAGTGTTACATTTGTGTTACCAGCCCCACAGAGTACTCACTGGGGCATGATACTCTAGCTCAAGACTGCTGTCATGCTACAGGTAAACGTGATGACCTGTGCATCAGAAGGCAACCACTGAAATCATGTATGAGTGAAGAGCTCCTCCCTGCATAGTGAGAGATTATTTTCGAGGTGCTTGATAAAAACCATATGTCTTGGTCTAGAGAGATAGCTGAGCAGCTAAAATCACCTGCTTTCAAAGTCCAGCAGCCTGGGTTCGATTCCCCCAGTACCCATGTAAAGCCAGAATGACAAAGCGGTGAATGCTTCTGGGATTTGTTTGCGGTGGTAGGCGGCTCTGGCACACCTATGCCTACCTTATTTCTGTCTTCTGTCTTTCTCAAATAAAATATTTTTTTTAAAACAAATGCGCATCTTTTTTATTGGTAAGTCATAAAGAGGTAACAAAATTAAAAGCAACTATTACAAGGTAAGAGGGTTGTGTGGGCGCATCAAAGGCAGTGCGAATGGAAGCAGGTGTAGGGCATTGTGACTGGACACGGAGGGACAGTGCTGAAGGAGTAGGGGAGTAGATCTGATGTCATTTTGATTTTAGACACACACTTAGATAAAGAAGTACTAGAGCCAGGCGTGGTGGCGCACGCCTTCATCCCAGCACTTGGGAGGCAGAGGTAGGAGGATTGCTGGGAGTTCAAGGCCACCCCGAGACTCCATAGTGAATTCCAGGTCAGCCTGAGCTAGAGTGAGACCCTACCTTGAAATTCCCCCCCAAACAAAACAAAAGGATATAATGGGTAAGGGTTCTAAATATTAGAGTCATCCTCTCCTTTCTCAGTGTTTTTCATCATCCTTGATCATTGCAGCTGTTCACCCATCTTCATTACCATTATCATCATCATCCAGTAGGACCCCATTCCACAGCAGATGTCTTGGACTCCATCTTCACATTAGTGTCTTTTTTTTTTTTTTTTTTTGTGAGACAGAAAAAATGGCATTCCAGGTCCTCTAGCCACTCCAAATAAACTCCAGACACAAGCACCACTTTACATGGGTGTGAGGAATCAAACCCACGTTGTTAAGGTTTGCAGGCAAGCACCTTAACCTCTGAGCCATCTGTCCAGCCCTTAGTGTCATCTTTTTTTATTTTTTATTTTTTTATTTTTCAAGGTAAGGTTTCTCTCTAGTCCAGGCTGACCTGGAATTCACTATGTAGTCTCAGGGTGGCCTCGAACTCACAACAATCCTCCTACCTCTGCCCCCAAGTGCTGAGATTAGTGACCTCTTTCTTTACAGAGGTGCTGCTTTTTCCTTTTCAGACTTTCCATTTGTTACCTCTACTGCTTGTTTGCTCTGTTTCTCTCAGTTTTTTCCCCAGGCTTTCCTGTAGAGAATCCCCTTTTGTTTTATCTGTATCAGCTCCTTTTTTAAAATATATATATATATAAATTTTTTGGTTTATTTTTACTTATTTACTTGAGAGCGACAGCCAGAGAGGGAGAGAGCGCGCACGCGAGCGAGCACGCCAGGGCCTTGAGCCTTGGCTCACGAACCCCAGATGCATGTGTCACCTTGTGCATCTGGCTTAAGTGGGTCCTGGGGAGTCAAGCCTCAAAACGGGGTTCTTAGGCTTCCCAGGCAAGCATTTAACTGCTAAGCCATCTCTCTCCAGCTCCATCAGCTTCTTTTGTTTTTGTCTTTATTTTATTTACTTATTCTCAATTTTTATTAACATTTTCCATGATTGTAAAAAGTATCCCATGGTAATACCCTCCCCCCACTTTTCCCTTTGAAATTCCATTCTCCATTATATCCCCTCCCCATCTCAATCAGTCTCTCTTTTATTTTGATGTCGTGGTCTTTTCCTCTTATGATGGTCCTGTGTATGTAGTGTCAGGCACTATGAGGTCATGGATATGCAGGCCATTTTATATCTGGAGGGAGCACGTTGTACAGAGTCCTATCCTTCCTTTGGCTCTTACATTCTTTCCGCCACCTCTTCCGCATTAGACCCTGAGCCTTGGAAGGTGTGATCGAGATGTTACTCAGTACTGCAGTCACTTCTTTCCAGCACTATGATACCTTCTGAATCATCCCAAAGTCACTGCCATCTGAATAGAGAAGGTTCTCTACCCAAAGTGAGAGTAGCATTAATATAAGGGTATAAATATTTTTTAAATTTTTATTAGCATTTTCCATGATTATAAAAAAAATCCCATGGTAATTCCCTCCCTCCCCACCCCCCACACTTTCAAGGGTATAAATATTAAGAGAAATGCTTACTGGGCAGTTTGAACCCATCAGCTTCTTAGTGGTCTGAAGGTCATCTTTTAACTTTCCAGACTTGAAAGAAGGTTCCACTCTCCATTCTTAGACTTAAAACCACATTTTCCCCTTTGTGAGGTATTTTCTGACACATGCTAGAATTTAGACGCACCAAGCACGAGCAGTAGGAGGAGGAACACATGCTGGGTAACTGCGTCCTGTCATAACCTCACTGAAAGTCACAGGTCACGGCCAAATCAAACAAGGAGCCTACATCTGTGTAGCAGACCATGTCACGCCTGCTTCTCGGTGCCCCTGCTTTGCTTACTCATTTATTGAGGTCGGGTCTTGTTCTAGTCCAGGCTAACCTGAAATTCACTCTGTAGTCTCAAGGTGGCCTTGAACTTGTGGCAATCCACCTATCTCCTCCCAAGTGCTGGGATAAAAGGTGCTTGCTACCACACCCAGCTTCCTTTTTAAAAAAAAAATTTTTTTTTTTTTTGAGGGCTGGAGAAGATGGCTTAGTGGTTAAAGCATTTGCCTGCAAAGCCAAAGGACCCTGGTTTGATTCCTCAGGACCCACATAAGCCAGATGCACAAGGAGGCACATGCATCTGGAGTTTGCTTGCAGTGGCTAGAGGGCCTGGTGTGCCCATACTCTTGCTCTCTCAAATAAAAAATATAGTTAAAAAGTTTAAAAAGCTTTTTTTTTTTTTTTTTTTTTGAGATAAATCATTCTGGTTCTAACATTGTCATCATTTCCCCATCCCTTCCTATTATGCAGGTCTTGTGTAGGTAGTGTCAGCCACTGTGGTCAGGAACACCATGGCTACTTTGTGTCTAAAAGTCAATATTGCTATCACTCCTCCCCTTCTTTTGGCTCATAAGTGGTTTTTATTATCATTAAAGGATCTCCACTGCATGTACAATTTGTGTTGGTCTCATTCCCCTCGTGTTATCCCTGTATGTCTGTGCTTCCCTGCTCACATTCCACCGAGGCCCCTCAGTAGGTTTACTGGGGTTCACCATGGGGTTATGGATGGAGCAGTCAGTCTTTGTGTGGACAGTGCCTCAGAATACTCCTTCCCACTCCGTGGCTCTCACAATCTTTCTGCCTCTTTGGCATTGTTACCTGAGCCTTGGTAGGTATGTTATTAAGTCTGCCTTTGAGCTCCCTACAACCCCTGGATTTCTGTTTTGGTGAGTTTTGAGTGTCCTCAGTGCCACCATCTCTCTGGAGCAGGTTGTCAGGGTAGCAGTGAGAGCAGCACTCATATTTAAATCATCACTTCCTCTGTGATGTTTCCTGGGCCTGGATAACATGCTAAAGGTGGCTGGTCTGTTGCTAGGTAGCTGGGTATCTTTCCATTTATTTATTTATTTATTTATTTATTTTTTGAGAGCGGCAGACACAGAGAGAAAGACAGAGGGAGAGAGAGAGAATGGGCGCGCCAGGGCCTCCAGCCTCTGCAAACGAACTCCAGACGTGTGCGTCCCCTTGTGCATCTGGCTAATGTGGGACCTGGGGAACCGAGCCTGGAACCGGGGTCCTTAGGCTTCACAGGCAAGTGCTTAACCGCTAAGCCATCTCTCCAGCCCTCCTTATATTTATTGATGGACCTTGGTTCTCCTTGGTTTTCACTGCCATCTGTAAAAACAAAACAAAAACAAAAACATAATCTACCAAGAGTGAGAGCAGCATGGATTAAACGGCATAAGCATAGTTAATTGAGAGACGTTTTGATGGGTGTAGGCACTCTGGCCCAGGACTAGTGGAAGCTACTGTCTGGAGTCGATGACCTTCCTATCCATAGGGTTCTCACTTGGTTCTCAGTACTAGATATGAGTTCTTTCCCACTGAATGGGCCTCTTTTCCAGTCAGAGAGCCATTGATTACCTGAATAGCCTGTGTGCCACTGTTGCACAGGTATATACCTCTTGTTTAGCTGGTTGATTTTGTAGCTTTCAGGATTCCCTGAGTGTTCATGCAGTTGGTGGCCATTATCCTTCAATAGCACATAGCACTTTTTAGCATTACAAGGGCTGGCCAGCAAGGAGCTAGTGTCCCTCTAATTTCCAGGGTGATCTTTTGATGGCCTGTGTCCACGGCTTGTGATGTTTTTGGCATTTGGGTCTTAACTATGTATCTGTGGCAGGTAACCAAACTTTGGTAGAAGCCTGCATTGTTTTGAGGACTCACAGGTGTCCCTAACTGTGGTAGTTTGAATGTTCCCCAATAGACTCAGGTATTTTTTTTTTTTTCTTTCGAGGTAGGGTCTCACTCTAGCCAAGGCTGACCTGGAATTCACTATGTAGTGCCAGGGTGGCCTCAAACTTATGGCAATCCTCCTATTTGCCTCTTGAGTGCTGGGATTTAAGGTATGTGCCACCATGCCCTGTTGTTTTTTTTTTTCTTTTTTTATAATTAAAAATCTTGATTTGGGGCTGGAGAAATGGCTTAGTGGTTAAGTGCTTGCCTGTGAAGCCTAAGGACCCCAGTTCGAGGCTTGATTTCCCCAGGACCCACGTTAGCCAGATGCCCAAGGGGGCGCATGCATCTGGAGTTCTCTTGCAGTGGCTGGAGGCCCTGGTGCGCCCATTCTCTCTCTCACTCTCTATCTGCCTCTTTCTCTCTCTGTCTGTCACTCTCAAATAAATAAATTAAAATAAACAAAAAAAATTAAAAAAAAAAAAGCTTGATTTGTAAGCTGGGCATGGTGGCCCACACCTTTAATCCCAGCACTTGGGAGGCAGAGGTAGGAGGGTTGCCGTGAGTTCGAGACCACCCTGAGACCCCATAAGTAAATTCCAGATCAGCCTGGGCCAGGATGAGACCCTGCCTGACTTGAGTCGAGCTGCCTGGCTGAGGAGGTGTTACTGTGGGTGGATATGAGTTCCAGGCATGCAGAGTGAGCTTTGCTGGGGTCCCTCTGGTTTTGTGCTTGATTTTCCTGGTGCTGGTGGTGGCTTTCCTCTCTTTGTGGGTCTGTGAATAGGAGCCAACTGCTTTTGCCATTATGGAACTTCTACTGGATCTGTAAGCCCGAAATAAATGCCATTCCTCGCATAGACTCTGTCTGGCGTGGAGGTTCATCCCAGCAGCATGGAGCTGACTACAGCACAGGCCAGCACCTCACTGTGGGGCACAACCCAGTTCTGATACTGGGAATTACAAGCCAGAGCTTATGGTTTTAAGATTAGGCTTTCTCAACCCTCTCCTGAGCCCTTCTTCTTGGGGGAATCCCCTTTCCCTATTAAGTGTTATGTCTTTTAGGTTGCTTTCCAGGATTCATGGTGTCATTAGTTTTGTGTGAATCCCCCCACCATGTCCTTTTCTTTCCTTACATCTCTCGGCCACCTCTTCCACAGTGGTCCTGGCGCCCTGGAGGTTATGGTAGAGATGTGTCACTCTCACTTCTCAGTACGTTGTGGAGGTTTTAGTCACTCCAGTGGTCGCCACTAGCTGAAAAGGGAAGCTTCTCTAACCAAAAGTGAGGGTAGTATTGATATGTGAGCATAAACATATGTCTTTAGAGGGCAGTTTTGTAGTCATAATTCATGTATTCAGCCATCCAACAATAGTATTTCCCTCCTAGGGCTTATGACTTCCTCAGCATAGGCTTTTGCCTAGGTTTTCCATAGCAGACATGAATTCCCTTCTATGGAGCAGGGCTCAAATCTAATCGGAGAGCAATTGATTTTCCCCATGACAAGCAAGCATTTCATCACTTAGAATATTTGACTTGGCCGGCCAGCGTTTGCAGGGTTCACTGCTAATCAAGGCTGTTGATGACTTTTCTCTCCCAACATGCTACATAGGTCTTTCCAGCGTTCTGACAGCCAGGCCACAGGGAGGTTTGCCAGCTCAGCTCCAGTTTGATTTCTCATTGACCTGTTCTAACCCTACTGTATTGCCTTTAGCAATAGGGTCTTCCCATCTAGTTCTGGTGGACAACCAAGAGCCTTGGCAATAGCCTGTAATGTTTTAGGGACATCAAAGGCCTCCCCGACCAACAACTTGCTAGAAGGTATCCCACCCCTGACACTGAAATTTTGTTTTTGCAACAATCTATGGTTTCTAAGCTTATTATTATCCATCCCACATTACCAGGGGAATTCTGCCCAAACTCACTCGTTCTCTGTCTCTGTCTCTGTTTCTCTCTCTCTCTCTCTTTTTTTTTTTTAGTTTTACAAGGTAGGGTCTCACTCTAGCCCAGGCTGACCTGGAATTTACTATGTAGTCTCAGTGTGGCCTCAAACTAATGACGATCCTCCTACCTCTGCCCCTCGAGGGCTAGGATTAAAGGTGTGTGCCACCATACCCCACTTTTTTTTTTTTTTTTTGAGGTAGGGTCTCCTTCTAGCCCAGGCTGACCTGGAATTCTCTATGTAGTCTCAGGGTGGCCTTGAACTCATGACGATCCTCTTACATCTGCCTTGAGAGTTGGGATTAAAGTTGTGTGTCACCACACCCAGCCCACTTTTCTTTTTTAAACAACATAACCTCATGTAGCCCAGGCTGGCATCAAAGTCACTATGTAGTTGAGGATGACACTGAATTTATGTTCCTTATGCCTCCACCTCCCAAGTGATGGATTACGAGCATACACTGCTATGCCCAATTTATGTGGTGCTAGGGATTGGGCCCAGGAATTCCTTCATTCTAGGGAAGTACTCTACCCACTTGAGTTAAGCCTCCAGTCAAATTTTTTGTAAGTTAATTTGTAGCCTAATACTGATAAAGTTTGAAGTCTAACTGTTGGAAACTTAATCTTTTCAGAAGCAAGAGAAAAAGAGGAAGAAATGAATAGAGAGAAAGAATTAAGAAGACAAAATGAAGACATCGAACCAGTGCCATCTGCCTCAAATGCAGTCAGAGATAGTGCAAAATTCTCGTCCAGGTATGTGAATTTCTCAAAAGGCGTCTACTAAGCTATTATTTTCTATGTGTTCCTAATACAGTGTAATCAAAGTTTCTGATATAAAAAGTTTGTATTATTTTTCTCCTTTTGAGAAATTGTGTATTTCTAGGCCATGGGTATATCTTCTGACAACTTTGGAGTCAGTAGTTAAAAAAAAAATTCTGGCCTGGCATGCTTATGCATTCCTTTAATCCCAGCCCTCGGGAGGCAGAGGTAGGAGGATCACTGTGAGTTTTGAGGCTAGCCTGGGACTACATAGTGAGTTTCAGGTCACCTTTGGCTAGAGTGAGACCCTACCTTGAAACAACAATAGAATAATAATATATTGAATTCTGCCTTTTTGTTTTGTGTTTTGTTGCTTGATTTTTTTTCAGTTAGGGTCTCTCTGTTCCAGGCTGGCCTGGAATTCACTATGTAGTATTCAGGGTGGCCTCAAACTCATAGCGATTCTCCTGCCTTTGCCTCTCGAGTGCTGGGACTAAAAACTTCTGCCTTTTGTTTTAGTTTTTGTGTTTTAGAGGCAGTCTTGTTATGTAGCTCTCTCCTGGTTCTTGCTATGTGTCTCTGGCTGGTCTTGAACTTAGGGTAATTGTCCATCCTTTATGAGCTTTTTTTTTTGTTTTGTTTTGTTTTGAGGTAGGGTCTCACTCTAGCCCAGGCTGATCTGGAATTCACTATGGAGTGTCAGGGTAGCCTTGAACTCATGCTGATCCTTCTACCTCTGCCTCCTGAGTGCTGGGATTAAAGGCGTGAACTACCACGCCCAGCCTTTATGAAGTTTTCTTTTTTTAATTTTTTATTGTATTTTGTTTTATTGATTTATTTATTTATTTTAGCTTTTTCAAGGAAAGGTCTTACTCTAGCCCAGGCTTACCTAGAATTCACTCTGTATTCTCAGGGTGGCCTCGAACTCATGGTGATCCTCCTATCTCTGCCTCCTAAATGCTGGGATTAAAGGCATGTGCCACCACACCCTGCTTTTTATTTTATTTTTTTGTAGAGAGAGTGAGAGAGAGAAAGAGAGAGATAGATACAGAGGGAGATTGAGAGAATGGGCTTGCCAGGGCCCTAGGCACTGAAATCGATGCTTGTGCCACCTACTGGGCATGAGCAACCCTGTGCCTGCCTCATTTTTTCTGCATCTGGCTTACATTATCAAAGGAAAGTGGTGGGAGGGGATTATCACAGGGTAGTTTTACAATTATGGAAGTTGTGAATAAAAAAAATTAAAATTGAAAAATAAATAGATAAAAAAGAATAAAAGAATGTGAAGGGCACAGCCAGGTAGCAATATCTCTAATCCCATCTACTTTGTATAATAGCCTAAGCAATACAGAGAAACCTCAGCTCAAGATGACTGAAAAGCAGTGAAGAAAATAATCACCATGTCCTAAATGCTGAAACACCAGGCTCCAGGGTTAGGATTTATTATAGAAAGATTTTAACATTGATTTAGTAGAGAGTAAGCATATGATGTGCCTCAATACAGTATTCATATCATCAATGTCTCTAACAAATGTATCAAAAAGGTTATCATGCATGTAGGTAGAAATGACAAAATACACATGACAAAAATTGCATGTCGAAGCCAGGTATGGTGATGCAGGCCTTTAATCCCAGCACTCAGGAGGCAGAGGAGGGATGGGCTGTAGCCACTGCAAACAAACTCCAAACGCATGTGCCACCATGTGCATCCAGCTAATGAGGGACCTGGAGAATCAAACCTGCGTCCTTAGGCTTCACAGGCATGTACCTTAACAAGTAAGCCTTCTGTCCAGCCCCTGCCCATTCTTTTTCTCTTTTTTTTTTTTTTTAATTTATTTACTTGAGAGCGACAGACACAAAGAGAAAGGCAGAGAGAGAGAGAGAGAGAGAGAGAGAGATAATCATAATTCCCTCCCCCTCTCCAATCAGTCTTTCTTTTATTTTGATGTCATGATCTTTTTTTCTCCTATTTTGATGGTCTTGTACATGTAATGTCAGGCACTGTGAGGTCATGGATATCCAGGACATTTTGTGTCTGGGGGGAACACGTTGTAAAGTGTCCTACCCTTTCTTTGGCTCTTACATTCTTTCTGCCACCTCTTCCGCAATGGACCCTGAGCCTTGGAAGGTGTGATAGAGATGTTACTCAATACTATCTATTTCTGGTGGGAAACCAAGGGCCTCGGCAATGGCCTATACTGTTTTGAGGGCATCAGGGACCTTTCTGGCCAACAACTCACTGGAAGGTATCCCATCGCTGGCACTGAAAATTTTTCTATTAACAATCTATGGCTCCTGTGTGTTGCATTGTCCAAAATAATAGGTTTTCATATGACTTACTTATATCCTCTTAGATTTTGATTAGCCCTCCCTCCATCTTTCCTTTACTCAATCTCTTCCCCTGACCTCACTTATGCCTTTTCATCCCCATTAATCTGTTCTTCTACTTACATATATACAATACCATCCTATTAGGTCCCCCTCCCTCCCTTTCTATTCCCTTTATATCTCCTTTCTGGCTTACTGTTTATTTTAGTTTTTTACAGGTAGGGTCTTGCTCTAGCTCAGGCTGACCTGGCCTGGAATTCACTATGTAGTTTCAGGTTGGCCTTGAACTCATGACAATCCTTTTACCTCTGCATCCCCAAGTGTTGGGATTAAAGGCGTGTGCCACCACACCCAGCTCTTATTTTATTTTGTGGCTTTGTTTTTTTGTTTTTTTAAGGTCTCACCTTAGCCCAGGTGACCTGGAATTCAGTCTGTTTTCTCAAGGTGGCCTCAAACTCATGTTGATCCTCCTACCTCTGCCTCCCAAGTGCTGGGATTAAAGGTGTGCTCCATTATGCCCAGCTTTTTTGTTTTTTTTTGAGGTAGGGTCTCACTCTATCCTAGGCTGACCTGGTATTAACTATGTAGTCTCAGGGTGGCCTTGAACTCTTGGTGATCCTCCTACCTCTGTCCTGTGTGTTGGGATTAAAGATGTGTGCCACTATGCCCAACTTCATCTTCACTATTTTTTTTAAAGTTTTTATTTATTTATTTATTTTTATTTAAAATTTTATTTATTTATTTATTTGAGAGTGACAGAGAGAGAGAGAAGCAGAGAGAGAGAAAGATCAGGTGCGCCAGGGCCTCCAACCACTGCAAACGAACTCCAGATGCATGTGCCCCCTTGTGCATCTGGCTTACGTGGGTCCTGGAGAATTGAGCCTCGAACCAGGGCTCTTAGGCTTCACGGGCAAGCATTTAACCGCTAAGCCATCTTTCCAGCCAAGTTTTTATTTATTTATTTGACAGAGAAGGGTGGGGAATGGATGTGCCAGGGCCTCCAGCCACTGCAAACGAACTCCAGACACTTGTGCCCCCTTGTCCATCTGGCTAACCTGCCCTCTCTCTCCTCCCTTTCTTCCTTTCCCCTCTCTTCTATTCCTTTCTCCCCTCTCTCCCTCTTATCTTCCCCCTCCTTCCCTCCTTCCCATCCATCCATCCATCCATCCATCCATCCATCCATCCATCCATCCATCCATCCAGGTCTCAGTCCAGTCTGGGCTGACCTGGAACTCACTCTGTAGCCCAGCCTGGCCTTGAACTTACAGTGATTGTTCTACCTCAGCTTCCCAAGTGCTGGGACCATCTCTCATCAATATCTTTCTGTGCTGGCAAATAAGTAGGTAAAAATTCAAAAAAAATCTGCAGTATTACTGAAGTTAAGAGTAGGACAGTCACCTAATGCTGCCACTTTTTTTGGCTTAGAAAAAAATTACATAAGCTGTGTGTGGTGGTGCACACTTTAATCCCAGCATTAGGAGGCCAGGGTGAGAGGACCACTATGAATTTGAGGCTACTCTGAGACTATGTAGTGAGTTCCAGGTCAGACTTATAGGAGTGTGGCTCAACCTCAGAAAGACAAAAAAGAGTTGTATAGCTGTAAGTTACCGTTCAGTGTCATATAGAGAAGAAATGCATCACTGATATTGCTTTGGGGATGGAGAGAAATATTGATGTAGTTGACCAATTTCTAATTTGAAAGGAAGGAAATGTTTGGTTATTTACATTTCGTTTTAAGCAATTAATAGTCAAAATAGTGAATTTTGTGTATTAACTTATACAGCTGGGCTGCATAGATAGCTCAGTGGTTGTAGGTGCTTGCTTGCAAATCCTAATGGCCACCCTGAGACTACCTAGTAGATTCCAGGTCAGCCTGGGTTAGAGTAAGACCCTACCTTGAAAAGAAAAAAAAAATTAAAAATAAGCATTAAATGATGTTTTTATACAATTTATTTATTTGTTTAAGAAAGAGAATAGAATTACTGGGGTCTCCAGCAGCTGCTACAAACTCCAGACACATGTGCCACTTCATGCATCTGATTTTACCCTACATTAACACCCCCTAAAATCAAGAAAAATGAAAAAAAAATAAAGGAATTTAATCTTAGCTATTTAATTTTTTTATTTGAGGCAAATATAATGAGAGAATAGGCACACCAGGATCTCCAAACACTGCAAATAAACTCCAGACACAATTTCCACCTTGTGCATCTGGCTTACATGGTCCTGGGGAGTTGAACCTGGGTCCTTTGGCTTTGTAGGCAAGCATCTTAACTGCTATGGCATCTCTGTAGCCCAATCTTAGCTATTTTTTTTAACTTTCTTTTTAATTTATTCATTTGACACAGAAAGAGAGAGAGTGAGAAAGAGGCAGAGAGAGGGAGAGAGAGAATGAGGGTGTGCCAGGGCTTCCAGCCACTGCAAATGACTCCAGACACAGCACCCCTTTGTGCATCTGGCTTACGTGGGTCCTGGGAAATCAAACTGAAGTCCTTTGGCTTTGCAGGCAAAGGCCTTAACCATTAAGCCATCTCTCCAGCCCTCTTAGCTATTTTTTAAATCTGGTATGTACTGTTTCTCAGGGTTCCATTTGTGTTTTGGCACCACGTGGAACTAGGGAATACTTGAAACATGGACTGTATTGTTTCTATCACAGACATTTTTAGACATACTTCCATGGACTTTGTTTTTCAGAATATTAAAAATATGTGAAAAATTCTTTTCTGTTTCACTTGGGCACATTAGAAGCAAAAAGGCAGAAATGGAATTAGAAGCTACATGGAAATAACGCATTCCATTTGGATTTTATGTGGCTGTTAGGGCGGATAATCAAGCATGAATTTCACATGGATCCATTCAGTTCCCAGTTTAGAGCTTACTTTTGAGCTAGTTTAACTGTGCTAACTTAGCTTGGCTGTTAAGGATTAGCATTTCTGTTTAGAGGCTCAGTGGCTGGAATGATTTTTCATTAAGAATTCTATGACTTATAAAAAAATGAGAAAACAAAGCAAAATTAAAAAAAAAGAGAAGGGGCTGGGCGTGGTGGTGTACCCCTTTAATCCCAGCACTTGGGAGGCAGATGTAGGAAGATCGCTGTGAGTTTAAGGCCAGCCTGAGACTACATAGTGAATTCCAGGTCAGCCTGGGCTATAGTGAGGCCCTACCTTAACCCTCCCCCCAAAAACAAGGAGAAAAAAGACATAAATAAGTAAAGCTAGAAATTTGTTTTATAGTCATAAGGCAGATAATTTGATACTATTTTGTCTAGTGTAATATAAAATTATTCAGTCATTCAGCTGTTATTTATTTATATTTTTTGCCCTCTTTCCTCCTTCTTCCCTCCCTTCCCCCCTCCCTCTTTCTCTCTTTCTTTCTTTCTGACAGAGAGAAACAGAGAGAATGGGTGTGCTAGGGTCACTGCAAACAAACTTCAGATGTGTGCATCACCTTGTGCATCTGGCTTAAGTGAGACCTGGAGAATCGAACCTGGGTCCTTAGGCTTCACAGGCAAGCACCTTAACCACTAAGCCATCTCTCCAGCCCTCAGCTATTATTTATTGAGCATCTTCCATGGATTATGCACTGGGGGGAACAGCAGTTAGAAAGTCAGATATGATTTCTGTTTTGGGGCTCGAGAAGATGGTTCAGTGGTTGGAGAAATTGCTTGTAAAGCCTACGGTCTAGGTTTGTTTCCCTAATACCGATGTAAAGCTAGATGCACAGAGTGCTGCATGTGTCTGGAGCTCATTTGCAGTGACTGGAGGCTCTGGTGTGTCCATACCCACTCTCTCTGCTCTTTCTTTCTGTATCTCTCTTGTTTGTTTTGTGTGTTCAAGGTATGGTCTTGTCCTGGAGTGCACAGTGATCCTCCTACCTCTGCCTCTCAAGTGCTGGGATTAAAGGTGTGTGCCACCATGATTGGCTCTATCTCTGTTAAAATAAACACGTGTGCATGTACCTCATGCGCACACACACCACCCACCACTCCCGCCCCCCATACGCACCAAGGCCTCTGTTCTCACTGAGCTCATATTCGAGTTAGGGCACTTTAGGGGATGGGTATAATGCATCATGGACAACAAAATAGGCAATCAAATGAGGTAATTTAGCATGTATGTAATGAAGATTTTTATTTTTATTTTTGGTTTTTCGATATAGGGTATCACTCTAGCTCAGGCTGACCTGGAATTCACTATGTAGTCTCACGGCGGCCTCCAACTCACAGTGATCCTCCTACCTCTGCCTCCCAAGGGCTGGGATTAAAGGTGTGTGCCACCACACCTGGCTATGAAGATCTACTTTTTAGGTGTCGTGTGTCGAAGCCCGTGTGTGCACATGTGTACATACATGTGTATGTATGTGTGTATAGTGAGTAGGACTAGATGTCAGGCGTGTGTTCAAGCGTGTTCATGTTTGTGTGTGTATTTGCATATAGAGAGTAGGGGTAGATGTCAGATGTCTTCCTCAATACTCCATCTTATTCTTTGAGAGAGGGTTTCTCGCTGAACCTGAATTTACCAGTTATTCTGGACTAGCTAGCCAGTGGTCCCCAAATATTCCGTGTCCTGAAAATGGAGTTTATAGGTGTGTACTATTACATTTTATGTGGCTACTGGGGATTTGAATTCAGGTCTTCTTGCTTGGTATAACCATGGAGATTTTTCCCCAGCCCACATGCTAAATCTGTGTATTATGAATAAATCTATGAGTGTATTATGCCTTACAGTATTGAACCTAAATGAGAGCTAGAGGACTTCCATTTTCTCCTTCAAGTAACAATTGACTTTTTATTTATCTATTTACTTATATTTTTGGTTTTTTGAGGTAGAGTCTCACTCTGGTCCAGGCTGACCTGGAATTCACTATGTAGTCTCATGGTGACCTCAAACTCACCACAATCCTCCTACCTCTGCCTCTGAGTGCTGGGATTAAAGGCGAGCGCCACCACGCCTGGCTAACAATTGACTTTTTATATCAAGCATTGTTGAGCTGCCAGCAGCAGAGCAATGAACCAAATGGAAATTTCTTTTTTCATGGAACGTACACACTAGGGAGGAAAGACAGTGACCCTTTCAGGATGTAGAGATGCTAGGCAGTTAAGAGCATTTCCTGTGTAAACACTTTCTTCCTTAGCATGCCTGAGTCTGCCCGAGTTTGGTTTTCCAGCACCCACATTGGCATGACCATGCACACCTATAACCCTAGGCCTATGGGGAGCAGAGACTGGAGAATTCTTGGGTCCCATGAAAATGGCCAGCTCAGGCAGGAGCGATGGCAAGGACCCACATTGATTCCCCAGGATCCACGTAAGCCAGATGCACAAGGTGGTGCATGTGTCTGGAGTTTATTTGCAGTGGCTGGAGGCCCTGGGGCACCCATTCTCTCTCTCTTTCTCTCTCTCACAAATAAATAATTAAAAAAAAAAAAAAGAAAAAGGAAAAGGAAAAGAAAAAAGAAAAGGTCTAAAATCCGTTAGATATTTCATCTCAAGGAAACATACAGATGTGTGATAGAGAGGGGACACTTAAAGTTCTTCTCTGGCCTCATAAGCACATGCATTGGGTGTGCATATACCACATCACACACATTTGACACAACAAAAACAAAAATATTCTAAAAGTTTCTAGAAAGAAAGCATTGATCACCTATAGAACAATATAAAAAACAAGAACACAGAACGTCTTGAATAGTATAAAATATTTGCTTTTTTTTTTAGTATAAAATATTTGAAAGACTGCTACAACTAGAAATGTATTCTCAACTCATTTGGGGCATGACGGAAATATACTGGATGGTGTTGCTTTTCATAGTGTTTACAGATATTTGATAGAGACCTTAATGAGATTGTGTAATATTCTTCAAATATGTGATATTAAAAAAATCCTTGGGGGCTGGAGAGATGGCTTAGCGGTTAAGCGCTTGCCTGTGAAGCCTAAGGACCCCGGTTCGAGGCTCGGTTCCCCAGGTCCCACGTTAGCCAGATGCACAAGGGGGCGCACGCATCTGGAGTTCGTTTGCAGAGGCTGGAAGCCCTGGCGCGCCCATTCTCTCTCTTTTTCTCTCTCTCTTTCTCACTTTCAAATAAATAAATAAACATAAAAAAAAAAAATCCTTGGGGCCTGGAGATGTTTGCCTGTAATGCTGTAATACTTGTAATCCCAGTGCACCTATGACAGGTTGGGAGTTGGAGACAGGAGAATTCTTGAAAGCTTGTGGACTAGCTAGCCTGGTATATGTGTTGGAAAACCACAAGAGACCCTGCCTTACAAGAAGCTAATGACCTAGGTGACCTGGGTTTGATTTCCCAGGACCCATGTAAAGCCAGATATGCAATGTGGCGCATGCATCTGGAGTTCATTTGCAGCAACTGGAGGTGCTGCATGTGGCTATTCTCTCTTCTATCTCTTTCTGGAAAAAAAAAAAAAAGTGCTTTGGGAGGTAGGAGAATCGCTGTGAGTTTGAGGCCAGCTTGAGAGTAGTGAATTCCTGGGCTAGAGTGAGACCCTACCTCGGAAACAAAAGAAAAAAGAAGACAACAAATACCCAGGGGTAAGGTATTTTTAGTGATAAGGTCCTAATGTACCTTGAACAAATAATTGCTATGACTCTTTATGGTTGATTTAATGTTTGAGTAAGATAATTATATAAAGTTTCTTTCTCAAGGTAGTAGCTGAGTTATACATTTGTATATTTAATATTGAATTAAAATTTAAAATATTGGGGATAGTTATAAAAGCAGAGGTAGGTTTGCCTTAGAACTTCATACTTGGTGGAGTTCAGAGAGGAAAGAATGTGTCGCAGCAGAAGCAAAGAGTGTCTGTTTCTGTGTTTTCAGGGATTCAAGCAGCAGTGAGAGTGAAGACAGTTCTGAGTCTTCTGATGATGAGTTAATTGGCCCTCCTTTACCCCCTAAAATGGTAGGAGAACCAGGCAATACTGTGGATGAAGACATCCTTGGTCCTCTGCCTCCACCTCTTTATGAAGAAGGCGAAGAAGATGATGATGATGAATTAGAAGACGAAGGAGAGGAGGAAGTAAGTATTCCGTGGTATTGTAAGAATTCAGGGGAGTAGTATTCTTGAGATTAGTTTCCTACTATTAATTTAGAGTAAATGAGAAAAATGGGAAAACTCTGACAGCCTTTGTTTGAAAGATCCTGAGAAAGACTTCAATGATCTCACAAATAATAAATAAATGGAGAGCAGGATCAACCAGGTGACAAAAAGTTGTTGGAACTAAGTGGGGCTGGGGAGATGCTTTGTGGGCGGAGTGCTGGCTGTGTGCACACGAGGACTTGGGCTTGGATACCCAGTGCCTCCCATGAAGCCCGGCGTGGGGATGCATACTTCTAATCCCAGTGCGCCTATGGCAGGTTGGGAGTTGGAGTCAGGAGACTCCTTGAAAGCCTGTGGGCTAGCTAGCCTGGTATATACACAGTGGAAAACCACAAGAGACCCTGCCCTACATAAGGTGGAAGGTAAGGACCAATACTCAATGTTGATCTCTGACATCCACACAGGTACTGTGCACATACATGCCAGCATACACATACATGGCCACACTCACATACATTACACATACAAACAAAGATAAATAAAAAACCAACACAAAAATTAACGAAAAGAGGCTGGAGATATGGCTTAGCGGTTAAGTGCTTGCCTGTGAAGCCTAAGGACCCTGGTTCAAGGCTTGATTCCCCACGTTAGACAGATGCACAAGGGGGTGCATGTGTCTGGAGTTCATTTGCAGTGGCTGGAGGCCCTGGCGTGCCAATTCTTTCTCTCTATCTGCTTTTCTCTCTCCCTCCCTCCCTCCCTCTCTCTCTCTCTCTCTCTCTCTCTCTCTCTCTCTCTCTCTGTATATATATATATATATATATATCGTTTTTAAATAAATAAGTAAAATAAAAGTAAAAATAAACAAAAAAAAATTTACTAAAGGGCTGGAGAGATAGATGCCTTAGTGGTTAAGGCACTTGCCTGTGAAGCCCAAGGACCCAGGTTTAATTTCTCCAGGACCTACGTAAGCCAGATGCACTAGGTGGCACGTGCGTCTAGAGTTTGTTTGCTGTATCTAGAGGCCCTGGCTCCATCTCATTCTTTCTCTCAAATAATTTTAAAAAATATTTTAAAAATTAACAAAACTTTGCAAACAAAATCCTGAGCCAGGCATGGGGGTGCAATGCTTTTAGTCCCAGTACTCTGGAGGCTGAGGTAGGAGGATCATGGTTAAGTTAAAGGCCAGCCTGGGGTACAGAGTGAGTTCCAGGTCAGCCTGGGCTAGAGTAAGACTGTCTCTAAAAAATTAAAAAGCCAGGTACGGTGGCACGTGCCTTTAATCCCAGCACTTGGGAGGCAGAGATAGGAGGCATGAGTTTGTGGCCAGCTTGAGACTACAAAGTGAATTCCAGGTCAGCCTGGGCTAGAAAACAAAACCCTACCTTGAAAAACAAAAACAAAAAACCAACCAAACAAATGAAAACAACCCAGTTGGGTGTGGTGGTGCAGGCCTTTAATCTCATTACTTATGAGGCAGAGGTAGAAGGATCGTCTTGAATTCAAGGCCGCTCTGAGACTCCATAGGTAGTGAGATGCTACCTTGAAAAACAAAACAAACAAACAAATAAAAAACCCAAGGCCCTTTTTCAAGGTTCATTTTACTGCATGTTCAGTATTTGACACTGTTGGCCTGTGCCTTGAAGCTTTTCCTGTCTTTTATTCATTTTCTTTTATTTTTTTTGGGCGGGGGGTGGTTTAAAGTAGGGTTTCAATGTAGCCCAGGCTGACCTGCCACTCACTCTGTAGTCCCAGGCTGGCCTTGAACTCACAGCGATCCTCCTACCTCTGTTTCTTGAGCACTGGGATCAAAGGTGTGCACCACCATGCCTGACTCCTTTTTCTTTGTACTTTTGGTTTGCTGCCTGTCTCTTTGGCTATTTGACAGATACTTATCATGCACTTCCTGTGGGTCAGGCACTTTCTCACTATTGCTCGCTATTGGGGATATAGCAAGTGGTAACACAAACTCTCATAATGCATTTCTGCTCCTTCACATGTTCTTACATTGTGTCACTCACAAGCATTTTCTAAGCTCTGCCCTTGCCTACTTTATCATTTGGTCTTTGGTCTGGTACAGTTTTTTTATTTTTTAAATTTTTTAAAACATCTTCCTGTCTTCATAACTCCTGTTTTTTCAGGGCAGCTGGTGTTACTGCTTTACCAACTTTATAACTGTCATGAAATATGTCTATATTTAAGCCCTGTATTTAATATTCTAAATTAAACATACTAAGGGCAAAACCCCTAGGAGTAAACTTAACTAAGGAAGTGAAAAACCTCTACAATGAAAATTATAACAGCAACGCAAAAACGAATAGCAGACACTAGAGGATGGAGACTTCCCATGTTTATGTATTTTCAAAATTAATACTGTTAGCATTGACCACACTAGGCATGTGTGTTGGCACATGCTTTTTTTTTTTTTTTTTTTTTTTTGAGGTAGGGTCTCACTCTGGCTCAGGCTGACCTGGAATTCACTATGTAGTCTCAGGATGGCCTTGAACTCTTGGCGATCCTCCTACCTCTGCCTCCCGAGTGCTGGGATTAAAGGTGTGGGCCACCACGCCCGGCGGCACATGCTTTTAGTCTCAGCATGCAGGAGACTGAGATAGAATGATCGCTGTGAGTGTAAGGCCAGCCTTGAGCTTCAGAGTGAGTTCCAAGATAGTCTGGGCTAGAGTCAACTATATTTTGGAAAATAAACAAACAAACAAACAACATAGATAGATAAATAAATAACATAAAAAGAAATGACTGTGTTGTTGAAAGCAAGCTACATATTCAATGCAATTCTCACTAAAATTCCAATGATGGGCTGGAGAGATGGCTTAGCGTTTAAGCAGTTGCTTGTAAAGCCTAAGGACCCCGGTTCAAGGCCAAATTCCCCAGGACCCACATTAGCCAGATACACAAGGTGGCGTACGCATCTGGGGCTTGTTTGTAGTGGCTAGAGGTCCTGGCGTGCCCATTCTCTCTGTCTGCCTCTCTCTCTCTCTCTGTCTGTCACTCTCAAATAAATAAATAAAAATAAACAAAAAAATAAAAATTCCAAGACATTCTTCACAGAAATAGAAAAAGTCTTAAAATGCATATGGAAGCATGAAAGATCCGGAATACCCAAATTAATACTGAGCAAAGGGAGCAATGCTAGAGGCACCACAATACCTGATGTCAAATTCTGTTCTAGAGTCATTGTAGCTAAGCGTGATACAGAAACACACGGGGACCAATGGAAGAGAATAGAGAACCCAGAAGTAAACTCAAGCCACTTAGCCACTTGATTCTTGACAAATGCATCAAAAATATTTGTTGGAGAAAAGATGGCCTCTTTAACAAATAGTCCTGGAAAAACTGTATATCCATGTGTAGAGTGAAGCTAGATCCCTCTCTCACCCACTACAAAAATCAACTCCAAATGGATCAAAGACTTTAATGGTAAGATTTTATGATACCACTAGTGGAAAACTGATGAAACACTTGAAGATCCAGGCACAGACAGTGACTTTCTGAATAGGACCCCAACTGATCAGGATGTAGCAAGAACTGTTAAATGACACTGTGTGAAATTAAAAAGCGTCTGCATAGCTATGGAAACAACAGAGTTAAGAGACAGCCCACAAGGTGTAAGGGTGATATGGCTGTGACATCTCTTGCCCTACTGTTTGCCGGAGTTGATTCATTCATCTGGCTAGGTAGGTAAGGTACCTCTTCACCACTGCATGTGTGTTCCTTCCAAAGCTGTGCTTGGTCAGAGAGGATGACCTTCCCCAATGGGAGATGACCATTCTTTGGCCAAGGGTCTGTGAGTAGCTGTGCTTCTTTGCTAGACCCTCTACACAAGCTCCGAAGAGATGGCTTAGAGGGGTAGATAGGGAGCTGGGCCAGTGGTTAAAGGCACTTGCTTGCAAAGCCTGTTGGCCTGGGTTCAATTCCATAACACCTATACAAAGCCAGACCAGACACAAACAATGGCTCATGTGTCTAGTGTTTGGCTGGAATAGCAAGAGGTCCTGGCATGTCCATACACACACACACACACCCCTATAAATAAGTATTTTAAAAAATAGCTTAGAGAATGGGGAGAGAATCTTTACCAGCTATTTGTGTGACAAGGGATTAATATTCAGAACATAAACATAAAAAGTAAACCCCAAATAGCAAATAATCTGGTAAGTAGATAAATGAACTGATTAGACAGTTTTTAAAAGATCAGTAAGTACATTATAAAAATGTTCAAGATAGGGTCTAGCCATTTCATAGTGCAAAGTGCATTGAGTACAATTTCGAGTCTCCATAGTCTTTAACAGCTCCAGCACTGTTTCAGAGTGTAAGTGCAAAGTCTGTTTTGAGACAGGCAAACTCAAACTCTGTGACCACCTATAACAAAAAATGAATTTTGTACTTCCAACATGGGGGAAAAAAGGGGACAAAAGCAAACATTCTGAATTAATAAATGTTTGTTTGTTTGTTTTTGTTTTTTTCGAGGTAGGGTCTCACTCTGGTCCAGGCTGACCTGGAATTAACTCTGTCATTTCAGGGTGGCCTTGAACTCATGGCAATCCTCCTACCTCTGCCTCCCGAGTGCTGGGATTAAAGGCGTGCGCCACCATGCCCGGCTTTTTTTTTTATGTTTTTTTTTGTTTGCTTGTTTGTTTGTTTTTTTTCTGAATTAATAAATGTAAAAAGAGATTTTATTTTATTTGTTTGAGGTAGGGTCTCACTCTAGCCCAAGCTGACGTGGAATTTACTATGTAGTCTTAGTCTGGCCTTGAACTCACAATGATCCTCCTACCTTTGCCTCCTGATTGCTGCAATTTTTTTTTTTTTTTTTTTTTTTTTGAGGTAGGGTCTCATTCTAATCCAGGCTGACCTGGAATTCACTATGTAGTCTCAGGCTGGCCTTGACTTCATGGTGATCCTCCTACCTCTGCCTCCCAAGTGCTGGCGTCAAAGGTGTGTGCCACCATGCCTGGTCAAGTGCTGGGATTTTAAAGGCGTGCACCACCATGTGTTTTTGAATATAAAGAACAAGGTAGAACTTTTTAGTATGAATTCGCATTTAAGTAAGAAGTGCTAAGCCATCAGTGAATATTTCCCAGTTTTCTCTCCCCGCCCCAGTTTACCTAGTTAGCTCATCTTACTCACTCATACCCAGTGGATCTATATACTTTAACATTCCTATGCTACCTTTCATCCTTAGAAGCCTATAAAGTTGAGCCTTGAGTCTCTTTCAAGTGGCCAACCTATTTGTCAGTAATTTGGCTGCCAGTGTCAGAAAATGCAAAAAGAAGTTGCAGATAGAAGTCTGTTTCCCAATTAATCAAACATTAAATGGCCCTGTTTTGGTTTGCAGGTCCAGGATATCACTATTTCTTCTATTTTTTTCTTTTAAATTCTATCACCCTCATTATATGCATCTCAAGATGGATGCTTCAGTTGTAATCATTGTTTTTGTGGATCTCTCAGCAGGAAGGCAAAAGGAAGAAAGCGGACTATTCATTTTGAACTTTGTAACTTTTAAAAAAGATAATTAATTTATTTATTGGAGAGAAAGAGAGAGAGAGAATGGGTGCGCCAGGTCCTCTAGCCACTGCAAACAAACTCCAGACACATGCACCACTTTGTGCATCTGGTTCATGTGGGACCTGGAGAATTGAACCTGGATCCTTAGGCTTTGCAGGCAAGTGCCTTAACCACTAAGCCATCTCTCCAGCCTGACCTTTGTATCTTTTATTTGAGAAGTATTGAATTTCTGGAAGCCAGGATTCTATCTTAAATTTAATGCTTTCAAGACTGGACCATTGAGGTGACTAGCAGCTAAGCTATGTACTGAGTGCATATTTCTATTTAGCATTTGATACTTTCAGTTGTAACATTTACAAATTATTCATTTTGGATTTAATATTTTTACCTATTTTATTTTTATAATGTATGCTCAGTATATCTATATATTATTTGTAATACATATGTTTATATTTGTGTGTGTACCTAGTGTGCTTAAAGGTGGTTTGTTAAAATGTATATGCAGAGCCAGGCATGGTGGTATATGTGTTTAACCCCAGCATTTGGGAGGCAAAAGTAGAAGGATGGCTGTGAGTGTGAGGCCAGCCTGGGCCTACAGAGTGAGTCCAGGTCAGCTGCCTTGGCTAGGGTGAGACCCTACCTTGAAAAAATAATGTATATGCAAAAAATGAGGTCATTCAACTTTAAAAGCTGAATGAGAAGTGGGTTGGGCAGGGGATGTTGTTCCCTCTTTAGAGTGATTGCCTAGTATATATGATGTCTCAGCGTCTCTCGTTCTGTCTGAGTGCTGGTGGGATTGAGTTTGAGACCAGCCTGTGGTAACAAAGTGAGAATGTGTTTCAAAACAACAAAACCAAAGACATTTTAAAGGTATTTTTGTTGTGGGCTGGAGAGATGGCTCAGTAGTTAAGTGCTTGCCTGTGAAGCCTAAGGACCCCAGTTCAATGCTCGATTTCCCCAGGACCCACGTTAGCCAGATGCACAAGGGGGCGCATGTGTCTGGAGTTCGTTTGCAGTGGCTGGAGGCCCTGGCACGCCCATTTTCTCTCTCTTATCTGCCTCTTTCTCTCTGTCTGTCACTCTCAAATCAGTAAAAATAAACAAAAAAATTTTAAAAAGTATTTTTGTTATTAGAGAAAGAATGTGTATGCCAGGGCCTCTAGCCTCTGCAAACAAATTCCAGATACATGTGCCATCTTGTGCATCTTGCTTTATATGAGTGCTTAGGAATCGAACCCAGGTGCTTGGGTTTGCAGGCAAGCACCTTAACCACTGAGCCTTCTCTCCGTATCCCAAAAGACATTTTGTGGATATTAATGCAATATTTAATCTTAGGATTTGGCTACTATCCTTGCATGCATGAATTCCTTTTTTCTTTTTCTTTTCTTTTTTCTTTTTTTTGGCTTTCCGAGGTAGGGTCTCACTCTAGCTCAGGCTGACCTGGAATTCACTATGTAGTCTCAGGGTGGCCTCTAACTCACAGCGATCCTCCTTCCTCTGGCTCCCAAGTGCTGGGATTAAAGGTGTGCACCACCACGCCCGGCTTTAGAATGTTTTTTCATGGGCATGTCTACTCTTTCATTAGAAGAGGCTAATACAGAAAACATGACTGGCAAGGGTATCAGACTTGGCTAACCCTTTATTGCCCACTTTGTCTCTGTGACAAAGGAATTTGCTGGTTTTGATGCGGAAGATCATTTCAGATCTGCTGTCCTGTCCCCCTGGTTTCTGCTGATTAAAGTTCTGTCCAGCTTTTAAGGACCATTTCAAATGTGATTTCCTCTTAACCACCTCTTCAGATGCCGGCTGGATGTGCTGTTTCCCAGGCTTGGTTTCTGTCTTCTGTGACAAACTCAAATTATTTTCCTTGTTAAATTATTATTTGTGTTTTTAACTTTGTTGCCATATCACAATCATGTAATGACCCCAAATATTAGGAGGAAAGGCCTAGTAACTTTTGAAAATTCCTGGGTCCTCTAGTGTCGTGCTTTATAAATAGCTGTGTAGAGATACTTGTCAGTGGAATTCAATTTATTTATTTATCTATTTGTTTTTTGGTTTTCGAGGTAGAGTTTCACTTTAGTCCAGGCTGATCTGGATTTCACTATGTAGTCTCAGGGTGGCCTCGAACTCATGGTGATCCTCCTACCTCTGCCTCCCAGGTGCTGGGATTAAAGTAGTGTGCCACCACGCCCATCTGAATTTAAAAAAAATTTTTATAGTAGAAATGTTAATTATATGACATGTGAAGTTTTGCTTTTTTGAGGTAGGTTCTTGCTCAAGCCCAGGCTGCCCTGGAATTCTCTATGTAGTCTCAGGGTGGCCTCGAACTCATGGTGATCCTCCTACATCTGCCTCCCAAGAATTGGGATTAAAGGCATGTGCCACCACGCCCTGGCCTGTTTTTAATAACATATCACATCACAGTAGACAAGACAACAGAGGAAATGAGAACAGAAATAGAAGTAAATGTTGTTTTCTGTATTATTCATTTTATATCTTAAGTACAGTTGTATCGTAGCTAATAATGAGAGCTACCTTAAGATAAAATTATTTTAAATCATAGATCATAATTTCTTGCATTCCTCTTAGTCTCATACTTTGTGAAATTTTAATATGTATATAATTAGGAAAAAAATTACCTGAGCACATATTAGCTAACTATAAATTTGCACAACCTGTGATTACATTCCTTTTCTTTTTTCTATATTTTTGGTTTTTTGAGGTATGGTTTCACTTAAGCCTTACAGCGATCCTCCTGCCTCTGTTGGGATTAAAGGAATGTGCCTCCATACCCGTTTCAGATCTTACTTTTATGAATATGCATTTTATTTACTGGCTAGCACTTGAATTTGGTGTTATTAAGTTTTTACATTGGAAATACCAATATATTAATTTCTTTGAAGACAGACTTTTACTCAATTTATTTCCTTATCTGAAGTAGCAGTAAATTTGTTATTTTAAATATAATTTGAAGATTTATTATTATTCTTGGAACTAAATAAGCAGACAAAAAGTTCAGATGGACCTGGCCATGGTGGTGCACACCTTTAATCCCAGCACTTGGGAGGCAGTGGTAGGAAGATCGCTGTGAGTTCAAGGTCACCCTGGACTAAAGCGAGACCTTACATTAAAAAAAACAAACAACAACAACAACAACAACAAAAAACAGGCTGGAGGGATGGCTTAGTGGTTAAGGTATTTGCCTACAAAGCCAAGGACCCAGGTTTGATTCCGCAGGACTCATGTTAGCCAGATTCACAAGGGAGCACACCCATCCAGAGTTCGTTTGCAGTGACTGGAGGCTCTGGCACAGCCATTCATTCTCTCTCTCTTTCCCCAGCAAATAAGTAAATAAATAAAAATAAAATGTTAAAAAAAAAAGAAGGGCTGGAGAGATGGCTAAGCGATTAAGGTCCCTGCCTGTGAAGCCTAAGGACCCAGGTTTGATTCCTCAGTACTACATAAAGCCAGATGCACAAAGTCATGCATGCATCGAGTTTGTTTGCAGTGGCTGAAGACCTTGGTGCACCCACTTCTCTCATCTCTGTCTCTGCTTGCAAATACAAAAGTAAAATATTTTAATTAAAAAAAGTTCAGCTGGGAAACTTCAGAGCAAAGAGGTGAAAAAAAAATTAAATTGTTTTATTTATTTGCAAATAGAGAGAGACAGATAGAGGTAATGGGTGTGCCAGGGTTTCCAGCCACTGCAAATAAACTCCAGATGAATGAACCACTTTGGTCATCTGGCTTTATGTGGGTACTGGAGAATTGACCAGGGTTGTTAGGCTTTGCAGACAAGCGCCTTTAGCCACTGAATCATCTCACCAGTCCTGAAGAAGCAACTTTTTCAATATTCCTATTTGTATATAATCCTATTCCTTTTTTTTTTTTTTTTTTTTTTTTGAGGTAGGGTCTCACTCTAGCCCAGGCTGACCTGGAATTCATTCTGTAGTCCCATGGTGGCTTTGAACTCATAGCAATACTTCTACCTCTGCCTCTCAAGTGCTGGGATTAAAGGTGTGAGCCACTACACCCAGTTAATCCTGTTCTTTTAAAGTATTTTATTTATTTGTTTGTTTATTTATTTATTTATTTGAGAGAGAGGCAAAGAGAGAGATATTGAAGAGAGAATGGGCATGTCAGGCCCTCTAGCCACTGCATACAAACTCCAGATGCATGTGCCACCTTGGCCAGCTGGCTTACGTGGATACTAGGGAATCAAACCTTTGCAGACAAGTGCCTTAACCTCTAAGCCATCTCTCCATTCCTCCTATTCTTTTAGTCAAAGAGGTTGTAACTCATAATTAAGTGGATTCCATGGAATTGTGGAGGTTTTTCATCATCATTACTATCATATTTCAGTTTACTACAGAAAACTGAAGTTGGAATTTTATGACTGTAACTAAAGGCTAGTTGTAAGAGTGACGTTTTAGTTGTGAGCACCTGTTTTCATGAACTTTGTCTGACTCCCTGGCTGGCACGTTCTGTGGTAGAGTATCCAAGTTTGGGCCACCCCTGTGCTCTGTCTTCTGGTCTGAAGCTCTTCATCCACTTGGCCTTGGTCATTGCCAAACACCTGTATCAGTCAGTCTGTTTTCCTCATGCACAGGGAAAGGGTGAAGTGTTAAAAGGGGGTAAAAATTCTCTTAAGTTTTTAGGAGTTAACATGAGAATGAAATGATTCATAGAAACAATGTAAGGTTTGTCATTTATCAAACACTCAAAATTCCTGGATTTTAGGTTGGATGTTGTCGCATTCAGTTCACATTGCTGGTAGAAATCACCCAACCAAGAGCAGCTTGTGGGGAAAAAAGAGGTTTAGTTTGGCTCTCAGGCTTTAGGGGGAAGCTTCATGATGGCAGGGGGAAACAATGGCATGAGCAGAGGTTGAACATCACCCCCTGGCCCACATAAGGTGGACAACAGGAACAGGAGAGTGTGCCAAACACTGGCATGGGGAAACTGGCTAGAACACTCATAAACCCGCCCCCCAAAATACACTGCCTCCAGGAGGCATTAATTCCCAAATCTCCATCAGCTGGGAACTTAGCATTCAGAACACCTAAGTTTATGGGGGACACCTGAATCAAACCACCACAGGTGTGATGGTGCAGGCCTTTAATTCCAACACTGAGGAGGCTGAGGTAGGAGGATGACTGTGAGTTCAAGGGTAGCCTGGAGCTCCGGAGTGAGTTCCACATCAGCCTGGGCTACTTCTTGCCACCACCAAGAGTTGGTCAGTTTTATTTGAAGCTGACTTAGAAGAGTGGTTTTTTTTTTTTTAAACAATGTTTGATGATTTGTAACTTCATAGGAGAATTAGTACTATTTAAAACAACAGCCAGCCTGCAAAACCTAATGACACGAGCTCAATTCCCCAGTACCTATGTGAAGCCAGATACATGAAGTGGCACGTACATCTGGAGTTGATTTGCAGTGGCTAGAGGCCCTGGCATGCCCATTCTTTCTCTATTTGCAAATAAGTAATTAAAAATATTAAAGAAAGCAGCAGGGCATGGTGGCACATGCCTTTTTCCACAGCATTCTGGAGGCAGAGGTTGGAGGATCACTGTGAGTTTGGGGCAAGCTTGGGACCACAGAGTGAGTTCCAGGTCATCCTGGGTTATGTTGAGACTCTGGGGGCGGGAGGAGGAGAAAAAAGAAACATTTGGCTTGGCATGGTGGTGCATGTCTTTAATCCTAGCATTCTGGAGGCAGAGGTAAGAGGATCACTGTGAGTCCAAGGCCAGCTTGGGATAGAGTGAGACTACCTTGAAAAGTGAAAAACGGGGGAAAAAAACCACCAATAAGCAAACAAAAACAAACCAGCAATTACAACTGCAAAGTTCTGTCAGTAGAGGATGCTAAAAGCTCTGTTCCAAAATTCAGTGAATGTGATTCCACAGTGCAGATCTACATTCTTTGAAATGGGCGCTAGGGGGAAGTAGAGGCATTTTGGCAAGAATCTATTTCTATTCTATCTTTTGTCTATGGTGAAAATTAAAAAAAAAAAGATCTCCCCCCCCTACAGAAAAACAAAGAAACAGGTTTTTCTTCGAGCAGGAGTCCTGCTACATGGTCAAATCTCAACTTGGTCAAATTTTGAACTTGGGGTTCCTCTGCCTCCCCTACTGAGCACCAAGGATTGTAGGTGTGTGCTACTATGCTTGGTCTGAGAATCTTTGCTAAAGAATGTCTTTTGCAAATTTGAGGAAATAAGGTGGAGATTAAGATTAATATTAGAACAATTAACTTTTATGTTATTTTGTGATTTGAAAATGTGATAACAAATATATTTAAATTTTAAAGCTTTTAAAGTAACTGCTTTGTGTAGAGGATAAGATTTGCTAGCAGGAATTCTGCATAAAGGCACTTGATAATTTAAGATTTTATTTGTAAAGTCAAATAAAATTGATGCCTTTGATCATCAGTATAACTCAAGCTTTAAACACTGCATACCAGATCCTGTCACTTCCCTTAAGAAAGCCAGGCTTCTTGCCTTGGCCTCTAAGGCCTTACCTGTCTTGAGTTCCACAATTTTATTTTGACTTTATCCCCATCAACTTCCTGACTTGTTCACACCTCTCTAGCTACATTCACCCTTCTACTTTTCTTTGAGCATCTGTTATTCTTACTTGTACGGGACAACCTCATATCACCCTTTCTTTGGTGTGGAATGATGCTCAGAACTCAGAGTGTGTCTCGGGATTCATTTGGCTCTTTTCTCGCATGCTGCTGTCTCTCTCCCCTTACGTAATGTCCCCTCCTTCCCACTGTGTTCTCTGCTGCTGCTTTATGGTGTTTGTCATTATCTGACAACCTTGACCAGTGGTTTATTGTCTTTTTCCTCCTTAGGATGTATGTTCCATGAAAATATTCAGTCTCTCTTTCTCTCTCTCTCTTTAACTTTTATTTATTTATTTGCATGTGTCTGTGCACGTATGTGCCAGGGCCTCTTGCTGCTGCAAATTAATGCCCATCCGGCTTTACTTGGTGAAATTGAACCCAGGTCTACAGGCTTTGTAAGTGCCTTTAGCCGCTGAGCACACTGTCCAGCCCCCAACATTTTCCCAGTGGCTGTATAGGCACCTGGCACACGCAGGTTCTCAAGAAGTATTTGTTGAATGGATGAATAGCTGACCTTGGCTCTGGATACAGTCACACTTTTATCTCTACATATTTCATTCTATCAAAGTCATATTCTTTTTAAAAATATTTTTATTTATTTATAAGAGAAAGGGGAGGGGAGAGAGAAAGAGAGAGAGGAGAAAATGGGTGCACAATGGTCTCTAGCCACTGCAGACGAACTCTAGACACATATGCCACCATGTGCTTCTGGCTTACATGGGTCACGAGGACTCAAGCCTGGGTCCTTAGACTTTGTAGGCAAATGCCTTAATCACTAAGCCATCTCTCCAACTCCAAAGTTAGATTCCTGTCTGGTTACCATTGGCTTGACATACTCGGGGGCCATATACCACCCCTCGTTGCCAGGTTGGTTCTCCCATCGTTCCCTTACAACTGCTTTGGTCACATTTTAGCTTCATAGACAGGTGAGCTTTTTTTTTTTTTTCGAGGTAGGGTCACACTCTGGCTCAGGCTGACCTGGAATTCACTATGGAGTCTCAGGCTCAAACTCATGGTGATCCTCTGCCTCCCGAGTGCTGGGATTAAAGGCGTGCACCACCACGCCCGGCTTGACAGGTGAGCTTTTTATATCTGCTTGAGTCTCTAAGCAGTGGTTTTTATTTTGTTCAGCATTTTGTAGACCTGCTTTCTTAATAGCTACTATTAATATGTACCATTTATTTTTCTTCTTTCTTTTGCTTTTTTGAGCCAGGGTCTCATTCTAGCCTAGGCTTTCTTGAAACTTACTGTATAGCTCAGGGTGATCTCTAACTCATTGATCCTCCTCTCTCAGCTGGTATTATAGGCATGTGCCACCACACTCACGTGGTTATTGTAACATCTAAATATTGAATGTTATTTTGTGATGAACATGTCAGGATAATATGTTTGTATATTGTAAATTTTGCTAATGTGAAATTTCATATAATATGAAAATGATGTTGAGGTTCTTCACTTGACCCAAAGCTTTTGTCAAGTGAGGATCTGGTACAATTTCACTCATGTAGCGGCCTAAGAAGCAGTGACCCTTGTAGGATACGTTGTATCATGTCTATCTCCTTAGTCAGAAAAGAACCTTTTTATTTTTCAGTTGTCTGTCTGCCCCCATGTAAACCTTTCCTGCTTCACCAAAGTGGCATTGAATAGCTCCTTCAGCATGCTTCCTCTATATTTGTTATACTCCTGTTTTACATTTTATTTTGTTGTGCTTTTTTACTTTGTATTCTTTTCTTTTCTTATCTTTTTTTGGAGACAGTCTCATGTAACCCAGTTTGACATGAGCTTACTTTGTAACCAAGGGTGGCTCTGAACTTGTTAATTCTTCTGCTTTCACATCCTGAGTACTGGGAGTACAGGCATGCCCTCCACACCCTGTGTTTTTACACACACACACACACACACACATACACACACACACACACATGTGCGTGCGTGCACACACGGTATCTACAAAATATGTGCATTTATGTAGTGTTGCTACGTGGCTCCATGTGTGTGTATGTCAAATGTTGATGTGTTCCTCAGTCTCTCTTACCTTATTGAGGCAGGATTTCTCTCTGAACCTGGAGCTTATCAAGCTGGCTAGGCTAGTAAGCCAGCTTACCCCAAGGATGCCCTGTCTCTGCTTACCCAGCACTGGAATTATTAGGTATTCACTGTCTCACTTGGCTTTTGTCCTTTTTTTTTTTTTTTTTTTTTTTTTATTGAGGTAGGCTCTCATTCTAGCTTAGGCTGGCCTAGAATTCACTATGTAGTCTCAGACTGGCCCTGAACTCACAGCAATCTTCCTACCTCAGCCTCCCAAATGCTGGGATTAAAGGTGTGCGCCACCATGCCCAGCAGAGGGAGAATGGGTTCACCAGTGCTCTACTCACTGCAGATGAACTCCAGATGCATGCACCACTTTATGCATCTGGCTCTTACTTGGGAACTGGGGAATTGAACTTGGGTTGTTAGGCTTTACAGGCAAGTGTCTTAATCATTGAGCCAGCTCTCTAGCCCTCACATTTTTCTCCTTTTGTTTTTTCGAGGTAGGGTCTCATTTTAGCCCAGGCTGACCTGGAATTCACTATGTAGTAGTCTCAGGCTGGCCTCAAATTCATAGAAATCCTACTACCTCAGCCTCCCAAGCTCTGGGATTAAAGGTGTGTGCCACTATGCCTGGCTTCACTTTTTTAAAAAAATATCTTTTTAATTTTTTGTTTTATTTTTATTTATTTATTTAATAGTGACAGAGAGAAAAAGAGGGAGGGAGGGAGGGAGGGAGGGAGGGAGAGAGAGAGAGAGAGAGAGAGGGAGGGAGGGAGGGAGGGAGGGAGGGAGATAGATAGATAGATATTGGGCATAGCAGGACCTCCAGCCACTGCAAACAAACTCCAGATGTGTGTGCCCCCTTGTGCATCTGGCTTACATGGGTCCTGGGGAATCGAACTGGGGGCTTGAGGCTTCATAGGCAAACGCCTTAACTGCCCAGCCATTCCCCAGCCCCATTTCATTTTTTTTTTAATGTATAATTTCATTATTGACAATTTGTTTACTTAAAGACAATAAACCATGATAATTCCCTTCCCCACTTTCCTCTTCACAACTCCACTTTCCGTTCTATTCCTGTGTTAGCCTCTCTGTTAGTCTCTCTTGTATTTTGATGTCATCATCCTTTTCTCCTATTGTGAGGGTCTTGTAAAGGTATGGCTAGGTACTGAGAGGTCGTGGATATTGAGGCCAGTTTCTCTCTGGACAGTTGCATGGTAAGGAGTGGTACTTTTCTTTGGCTCTTACATTCTTCCCGCCATGTCTTCCGCAATGGGCCCTGAGCTTTGGAGGGTGTGATAGAGATGTTTCAGTGCTGGACACTTCTGTCACTTCTTCTCAGCACTACGTTGCCTTTTGGGTCATTCCAGTGGTCACCACCATCTGAAAAGAGAACCTTCTCTAGCCAAAAGTGAGAGTAGCATTAATATCTAAATATGAACATTAACAGTAGTGCTTATTGGGCAGTTAAGTGAGCATAATGAATACATTTTTCCAGACAAGAGCAGGCTTTGTACCCCTAAGGCTCATGACCTCCCCTGCCATAGGCTTTTGCTTAGGTTTTCAGTACCATGCATATATTTCCTACCAGAGAGCGGGACTCCAGACCAATTAGAGAGCAGTTGGTTTCCCCCAGAGTAGATATGCTACTATTTGCACCCATTTGGTCATTTGGCCTGTTTGACCAAACTTGAGGCTTCTAGTATCCACTGTTTTCATTGCTGATGATTTCTGTCTCTCATAGGGCTGCATGTAACTCTACTCTCCATTAAACACATTCCCCTCTCAATCAGTCTGTTTTTTTTTTTTTTTAAATTTCGAGTTCCCCTTTTCAACTTCTTATTCATTTATTTGCAAGGAGAGAGAGAGAGAGAGAGAGAGAGAGAGAGAAAAGAGAGATCGACACAGAGAGAATGGGCATGCCAAGGCCTGTAGCCACTGCAAACAAACTCCAGATGCATTTGGCTTACGTGGGTCCTGGGGAATCGAACCTGGGTTCTTTGGCTTAGAGCAAAAGCCTTAACCACCAAGGCATTTCTCCATCCTCCGGTCTCTCTCTTTTTTTTTTTTTTTCTGAGATAGGGTTTCACCCTAGCTTAGGCTAACCTGGAATTCACTATGTAGTCTCAGGGTGGCCTTGAACTCATGGCGATCCTCCTACCTCTGCCTCCCCAGTGCTGGTATTAAAGGCATGCACCACCACGCCCAGCCTTTCCCTGGTCTCTTTTTAAAAAAAAATTATATATAACAGAGAAAGAGAGAGTGAGAGAATGGGCATGCCAAGACCTCCAGCCATTGCAAATGAACTCCAGACACGTGTGCTCTCTTGTGTATCTGGCTAACCTGGGTCCTGGGGAATCAAACCTGGGTTCCTTACTATGCTTATCAAACTGCCCAGTAAGCACTTCTCTTAATGTTCATACCCTTATATTAATGCTACTTATATTAATACACTTTTGGTAGAGAATCTTCTCTTTTCAGATGGCAATGACCTTGGGATGACTCAGAAGGCATCATGGTGCTGGAAAGAAGTGACCAGACTGCTCAGTACTGCAATATCTCTATCACACCCTCTAAGGCTCAGGGTCTCATGCAGAAGAGGTGGCAGAAAGAATGTAAGAGCCAAAGGAAGGATAGGACTCCTTACAATGTGCTATTCCCGGCCACAAAATGGCCTGGATATCCATGAAGTCACAGTGTCTGACATTACCTACACAAGACTATCATAAAAGGAGGAAAAGATCACAACATCAAAATAAAAGAGAGACTGATTGAGATGGGGAGGGGATATGATGGAAAATGGAGTTCCAAAGGGGAAAGTGGGGGGAGGGAGGACATTACCATGGGATACTTTTTATAATTGTGGAAGTTGTTAATAAAAAAATTTTTGAAAAGAAAACAAATAAAACAAAAACAAAAACAAAAAACCTGGGTTCCTTTGGCTTTGCAGGCAAATGCCTTAACCACGAAGCCATCCCTCCAGCCCTGTTTTTTTATTTTGATTTCACCATCTTTTTCTCCTATTATGATGATCTTGTGTTGGTAGTGTCAAGCACTGTGTGGTCATGGATATCCAGGCCATTTTGAGTCTGGAGGAGCATGTTGTAAGGAGTCCTACCCTTCCTTTGGCTCTTATATTCTTTCCGCCACCTCTTCCACAATGGACTCTGTTCCTTGGAAGTTGTGATAGGAATGTTTCAATGCTGAGCACTCCTCTGTCACTTCTTCTCAGAAATGTGGTGTCTTCTGAGTCATCATCCCAAGGTCACCACCATCTGAAAAGAGAAGCTTCTGTAACCAAAAGTGAGAGTAGCATTAATATATGGGGATGAACATTAAGAGAAGTGCTTAACCAGGCAGTTTGGTGAGCATAGTATATATATTTAGTCAGATACCAGCTGATGTTACACCCCTAGGGCTCATGACTACCCCTGTTGTAGGTTTTCAGTGTCAGGGATGTGTTCCCTCCCATGGAGCAGGCCTCCAGTCTGTTATGGTTTCCCCTATAACAGACTTGTCACTATTGCACCCATTGGCTCATTTGGTCTGGCTGGCCAACTATAAGTCTTGTAATGTTCACGTTGGGTATCTTCACTGGTGATTTCTCTCTCTTCCATTAAACTGCATGCAACGTAGCTTTTTCTAGCATTCTTTCTGGCCTTTTAAAAAATATCTCCTTTTAAAAAGTATTTTATTTGTTTATATGGTGAGGGCTTACATACCAAGGTGTGCAAACCACTGTAAATGAACTCGAGATGCATGTACCATCATGCCTGGCCTTTCTTTTATATTTTAATAGCAGCTTTATTGAGCTATAATCCATACATTCTAAATTCACAATTTTCAAGTATATAATTTAGTAGTGTTTAATATATTCATTAAGATGTGTAATTATTAGCTGGGCATGGTGGTGCACACCTTTAGTCCCAGCACTTAGTAGGTCGAGGTAGGAGGATCGCCACAAATTTAAGGCCACTCTGAGACTACATAGTGAATTCCAGGTCAACCTGGGCTAATTTGAAACTCTACCTTGAAAATCCAAAGGAAAAAAAAAAAAACGTGTAATTATCGTACTATCTGGTTTTAAAACATCTTCATCCTCTCAAAAGAAACCCTGTAATGTAGCTTTATTCTCTATTCTCAGTCATACCCCCAATTCCTAACAATCACCAACTACTTTCTTTCTGTATGGATTTCCCTATTTTGCACATTACCTACTACAGGAAACATACAATATGTAGTCTTTTCTCTGTGACTTCTTTTCCTTAGCCTTGTATTTTCAAGTTTTATCATTTGTCTGTAAAAGTGGATTTACTTGGTTGGTCATATGGTAACTGTTAACCATTTTAGGAACTTCAAAATTTTTTTTGTTCATTTGTTTTTCAAGATAGGGTCTTATTCTAGCTCAGGCTGACCAGGATTTCACTCTGTAGTCTCAGGGTGGCCTGGAATTCTTGGTGGTCCTCCTACTTCTCCCTCTCAGTTGTTGAGATTAAAGGTGTGCACCACCATGCCTGGCTTAAATTTTTTTTAAAAAATATTTTATTTATTTAGTTCAGAGAGGGAGGGAAAGAGAAAGAGGCTGATAGAGAGAATGGGCACATTAGGGTCTCTAGCTAACTCCAAACGAACACCAGTTATGTGTGCCACCTTGTGCATCTGGCTTACATGAGTACTGAGGAATTGAACCTGGGTCTTTAGACTTGGCAGGCAAGCAAGTGCTTTAACCACTAAGCTGTCTCTCCAGTCCTAAATTGTTTTTTAAGGTAGTTATAACATTTAATAGTCTTACCAGGAGTAAGTGAAGAGTCTATGTTAGAACCAGTGTTTGTTTCTATTTCCCTCCCTCCTCCATAACCCTGTAAATTTGTGTGAAGTGAACTATCTCGTTTTAACATTGATTTTCATTTTCCTAATTTAATTTTTATCAGCACTGTGGTGGTTTGATTTAGATGTCTCCTATAAACTTGGAATTAACTATGTAGTCTCAGGTGGCTTCGATCTTAAGGCGATCCCATTACTACTACTACTATTATTTTCTTTTGTTTTTGGTATTTTGGCTGTTACAAGACCTTGGATTATGGGGATGTTTGAACATCATTAGGATTGATTAAAAACTACGTGGACTTTTAAATATGGACTAAATACATTTCATTGCATTTCACATCATGTATGGTTCAGTTTATGAGGCCAGGGGCAGAATGTGGTGGTTTGATTAAGGGATTCCCCCTTAAGCTTAGGTGTTCTGAATGCTAGGTCCCCAGTTGATGGCAGTTTGGGAATTAAAGCCTTCTAGAGATGGTGTATTGTTGGGGGTGGGCTTACGGGTGTTGTAGCCAGCTACTTCTTGCCAGTGTTTGGCACACTTTCCTACTGCTGTTGTCCACCTGATGTTGGCTAGGAGGTATTGTCCACCCTCTGCTTATGCCATCACTTTCCCCTGCCATCTTGGAGCTTCCTATTGAGTCTGTAAGCCAAAATAAACCCTTTTCTCCATAAGTTGCTCTTGGTTGGGAGTTTTCTACCAGCAATGCGAACCTGACTGCAACAAGTACCCATCTGGGGATGTAGCTCTGTTAGTAGATTGCTTCCTCAGCACAAACAAGACCCTGTGTTTCTTCTCCAGCACTGCACACTGATTGTGTACACCTGTTAATCTTCTCAGCACTTGGGAGGTGGTGGCAGGAGAATCAGAGGTCCAGGGTCATCCCTAACATAGTGAGCATAAGGCCTGGGCTCAACATGAGACTCTTATCACTCATAAAGAAACCAACCAACCCTCCTATCCACCCAATGCAGTGATTAACATAGAGCAGGTGCTCAAAGTATATTCATTCTTTTTTTTTTTTTAGTTTTTTGAGGTAAGGTCTCACTCTAGTCCAGGCTGACCTGGAATTCACTGTGGAGTCTCAGGGTGGCCTCAAACTCACAGCAATCCTCCTACCTTTGTCTTCCAAGTGCTGAGATTAAAGGCGTATACCACCATGCCCAGCTTCAAAGTACATTCATTTTTTCAAAGATTTATTTATTTGTTAGAGACAGAAAGAGAGAGAGAATGGGTGCGCCAGGGCCTCCAGCCATTGCAAATGAACTCCAAACTCATGTGCATCTGGTTTACATGGGACCTAGAGAATTGAACCTGGGTCTTTAGGCTTTGCAGGCATCTGCCTTAACTGCTAAACCATCTGTCCAGCCCTATATTCATTCTTTCAAAAAATACATATTTAGCTGGGCGTGGTAGCACATGCCTCTAATCCCAGCACTTGGGAGGCAGAGGTAGGAGGATTGCTGTGAGTTTGAGGCCACCCTGAGACTCCACAGTGAATTCCAGGTCAGCCTGGGCTAGAGTGAGACCCTACCTCAAAAAACAAATATGTGTGTGTGTGTGTGTGTGTGTGTGTGTGTGTGTGTGTGAAAAAGTAAAAAAAACCCTGGTCAAAATGTACCAACCTGTAGCTCTTACAGTTTTTCCATTCTACCCCCTCTTCTGCAAAATTCCTGGAGCTGTGGTGGGTGAGTTTTAAGTCTACTTCAGTGATGAGCTCTTAGGAGCCTCTGGATCTCTGCTTTGGTAAATGTTGATTATCCTCAGCATCTGTCTCCTTCACGCTGGCACTGATTGTCAGGCTCACCATGAAAACAGCATTCTTGCTCATCTCTGTGGTTTCACTTGGGCCTTGGCTGAAGTGTGAAGGGTGGCTTATCTCCTCAGGTCTTGTTGTCTTCTGAAAAAGAAAAACAGATTCTTGAATGAACAGTGAAATCAGCATAGTTTTAAATGGGATTAGCATTATTAGGAAGAATTTGATGGATGTAGCCCCTCTTTTAGCCAAAGACTAGTGGGTGCTTGACACAGGAGAACATAATCTTTGTTTCCATAGGGTTCAGAACTGGTTTCCAGTTCTAGATATGGGTTCCTTTCCACTGGACGGATCTCTTAGCCAATCAGAAAGCCATTGGTTACCCACTAAGGCTGTGTGCCACCTGGCCAAGATAACTTTCTTTCTTTCTTTTTTTTTTTTTTTAAAAATTAACTAATTTATTTGCAAGCAGAGAGAGAGACAGAGATAGAAAGAAGAGAGACAGACACAGAGAGAATGGGCATACCATGGCCTCCAGCCACTGCAAACAAACTCTATAAGCATGCACCCCCTTATCCATCTGGCTTATGTGGGTACTGGGGAATCATCCTGGATCCTTTGGCTTCACAGGCAAGTGCCTTAACCACTAAGCTGTTGCTGGATCCCCCTGAACAGCCCTTGGGGGTGGGGGTAAGAAGGCGCAGAGTTAACAACACAGACTCTGGGAGTCAGGTGAGAAGCTGAAAGCAGACTCGTTTATTGAGGAAAACAGGCATCTCTATATACCCCTTCCCCGCTTCCCATTGGTCCTTTTGTTGTTTGGCATTGTGTTGTCCCTTTTTCACTGACTTGTGTTCCTGTCTGGGTGTTTAGGCAGGGTTTAGGTTGGCTGACAGGGGAAGCAGCAGTCGCACATGTGCTATGATCTCAGGGTCTTGTCCCAGGGCCCCCCTGGCTATGCTTCTCCTACACTAAGCCATCTCTCCAGCCCCAAGATAACTTTAACTTTTCTCCTGAATCATTGTTTATGATACATTTGAAAGCACTGTAGGATGTTCATCAGACAGAACTGCTCATGTTATCCCAAATATGTTTACTATGATTGTTGTTACTGAGGGTAGACCAAGGATCCTGGAAGTAATCCTTTAGTTGTTAATCAAAACAAATCGAGGCAAGAAGTGGTATCCTTTTTTTCCTTCATTAAGAACGAAGCTTTAGGGCTAGAGAGATGGCTTAGTGGTTAAGCGCTTGCCTGTGAAGCCTAAGGACCCCGGTTCGAGGTTTGGTTCCCCAGGTCCCACGTTAGCCAGATGCACAAGGGGGCGCACGTGTCTGGAGTTCGTTTGCAGAGGCTGGAAGCCCTGGCGCGCCCATTCTCTCTCTCACCCTCTATCTGTCTTTCTCTCTGTGTCTGTCGCTCTCAAATAAATTAAAAGAAAAAAAAAAGAATGTAGCTTTAGCCGGGTGTGGTGGCGCATGCCTTTAATCTGAGCACTCACCTTTAATCTGAGCACTCGGGAGTCAGAGGTAGGAGGATCACCGTGAGTTCAAGGCCACCCTGAGACTACACAGTGAATTCCAGGTCAGCCTGGACTAGAGTGAGACCTTACTTCAAAAAAAAAAAGACTGTAGCTTTTGTGATGAATTCTGGTATTCTGGTAATAAATTACCTCACTGTAGTCATTTAGTTTACAATACTTCTTGGCAGGAAAGTTTTAAATATTTTACTGTTATAGCAAATTTTACACTAAGTCATATTTCAAAAAGTCATTAGTAGAATGTTCTGGAAAAAGAACAGTCACTATCCAATGATATGCTACAAAAGATGTATTGCTACTATTTCATTTTATTTATTTATTTTTAAAATATTTTATTATTTATTTATGAGAGAGAGAGAATGAATATGAGTGTGCCAGGGCCTCCAGCCACAGCAAACAAATTCCAAATGCATTCACCCCCTTGTGCATCTGGCTTATGTGGGTCCTGGGGAACTCAACCTGAGTCCTTTGGCTTTGTAGGCACGTACCTTAACCACTAAGCCATCTCTCCAGCCCAGGTTGCTATTTTAGAAGATTTGGTTTTGCCAATTATATGGGCTTATTATGAATTATCCCCTATGTACTTTCCAGTGAAATGTTGATTTTTTTTATGCCAATAAAACTTAAACACTACTAATATAAACACAAAGTTCAGTGCTGTAAATTTTTTTTTTGCTTTTTAGAAATTTGTTTATATAGAGACATTCTGCATTGAATTATGCGAAATACCAATTTTTTCATGATGGTATTTCTTGTTGCTCATGGTAAAAACTAATTTGTTATGAAATCAGGTGCAGACTATAATAGATTTGTTTTATAAGTGAAACAGTTTAGCTGTTCATTTGTTCTTAGAAGAGTACTTATACATAAAATTTTCATTTCTTTATAATTCTGTTAAGTGGAGGCTTGGGAGATGGCTTTAGTGGTTAAAGATGCTTATTTGCAAAGCCTGCTGGGCCAGATTCAATTCTCCTGCCACCCATGTAAAGCTAGATGAACATTCATCTATTTTATTTGCACACATACATGTGCAAATAAGTAAACAACTTAAAAAATTAAGCAAGGGCTGGAGAGATGGCTTAGTGGTTAAGGACCCGTGCCCCACTCTCCAGATCCCATGTAAGCCAGATGCACAGGGGTGAGGCAAGCACAAGGTTGCACATGCCTACTAGGTGGTACAAGAGTCTGGAATTCTATTGCAGTGGCTAAAGGCCCTGGCATGTTAATTCCCCCTCTCTCTGTCTCTCTCTCTCTCTTAAAAAAAAAAATAAAGCAATGGTGCTGAAGTGATGGCTTAGTGGTTAAGGTGCTTGCGTGTGAAGCTTAAGGACCCAGGTTTGATTCCCCAGAATCCATGTAAACCAGATGCACAAGGGGACACATGTGTCTGGAGTTTGTTTGCAGTAGCTGGAGACCCTGGTGTGCACATTTTCTGCTGCTGTACCTCCCTCTCTCTCTGTCTCTCAAATAAAATATTAAAAAAATTAAAATACTGCAATGGGAGCCAGCTATATATCTCTTATATAATTAAAGAACTAAGTAGCTTAGAATCTTATTTATTTGGACTTTTTTTTTTGTTGTTGTTGTTCATTTTTTATTTATTTATTTGAGAGCAACAGACACAGAGAGAAAGACAGATAGAGGGAGAGGGAGAGAATGGGCACGCCAGAGCTTCCAGCCTCTGCAAACGAACTCCAGACATGTGCGCCCCCTTGTGCATCTGGCTAACATGGGACCTGGGGAACCGAGCCTCGAACCGGGGTCCTTTGGCTTCACAGGCAAGAGCTTAACTGCTAAGCCATCTCTCCAGCCCGACTTTTTCGTTTTTTGAGGCAAGGTCTTGCTCTGGCCCAGGCTGAGTGGAAATAGTCTCAGGTTGGATTCACAGCAATCCTTCTACCTCAGTTTCCTGAGTGCTAGTATGAACAGCGTGTGCCACCACGCCCAGCTAATGATTAGCTTTGTATTGAAGTAAGGTAAATGGCTTCCTAATTTGATTCCCTTCAGTTTATGATGATCTTTGTGAGAATTTTATTTAGGCATAGTGATTCAGAAAGACACAGAATTGTGTGTTAGTGAAATACAGCTAGATTTTAATGTGGTTCTAGTTCAAGAAATAATTTTAGTATTTGTGCTGCTGAAGCGAGCACAAGAAATAATTTTATACAACCTAAAGAGTTTGTTAGGTTTATTTTCTTTGAGATTTAAAATTATTTATGTTTTATGATTTATATTTATCATCAAAACCAAAGAACTTGGGCTGAAGAAATGGCTCTAACTGTTAAATGTACTTGTTTGCCAACCTACTGTCTTGGATTTGATTCTCTAGTACCCACGTAAAGTCAGAGGCACAAAGTGGCACATGCGTCTAGAGTTTGTTTGCAGTGGTAAGAGGCCCTAGCACACCCAGACTCATTCTCTTTCTCAAATAAATAATATTTTAAAAAGTCTGAATGATTAAGTGTGTGGGGGTGATGCATACTTGTAGTGTTTCCTACTTAGGAGAGTGAGATAGGAAGATTACTAGAGCCCAGGAGTTTGAGAATAGACTGGGTAACATTGAGACCCCATCTCAAAAAAATAAATGGTTTTTTGAGGTAAGGCTTCACTCTAGCTCAGGCTGACTTGGAATTCACTATGTAGTCTCAGGCTGGCCTCGAACTCATGGCAATCCTGCTACCTCTGCCTCCTGAGTGCTGCTGTTAAAGAACCTGGGTTCTTAGGCTTCACAGGCCAGTACCTTAACTGATAAGCCATCTCTACAGCCTGATGTCTTCATTCTTTCCCTCTCCTTTTGTGAAGGTCTTGTATAGGTAGTGTTAGGCACTGTGAGTGAGGTCACGAATGTCAAGGCCATTGTGTGTTTGGAAGTCAGCACTGTAAGTACTCCTCCTTTCCTTTGGCTCTTAGTTTCTTTCTGTCACCTTTTACCCAATGGTCTCTGAGCCTTGGAAGGTGAGATAGAGATGTGTCAGTGCTGAACTGTCACTTCTTCTCAGTACTGTGGTGTCTTTTGAGTCATCCCAGTGATCACTGCCATCTGAAAATGGAAGCTTCTCTAACCAAAAGTGAGAGTAGCATTAATATATGAGTGTAGATATAAAAAAGGGCTTAGAAAGCAAATTGGTGGACATAATATATGCTTTTAGCCAGACAGCAGCAGGCATTACTACCCTAGGGCTCATGCGTTTCCCAGCCATATGCTTTTGACTAGGTTTTCAGAATCAGGCATGCAGTCCCTCCCACAGAGCACACCTTACTCCAATTACAAAGCAGTTGGTTATGCCCATAACAGACATGCTGCTATTGTACCGGTTGGCACATTTGGCCTGGCTGGCCAATCTTAAGGCTTGCAGGGTCCATTGCTGTTTACCAGTGTTGATGATTTCTCTCCCCCAAAAGGCTGCCTACACCATTACTCTTTCCAGCACTCAGATAGCTAGTCAACAAAGAGGGTTTTAGCTCAGCGTCAGCTTGATTTCTCAGTGACCTGCAGCCCAAGCATGTGAGTCTTCAGCATTAGGGTGTAACCACCTCGTTCAGGTGGGAAACCAAGAGCCTTGACAATGGCCTGTAATGTTTTTGGGGGGCATCAGGACAACTCACTGGAAGGTATCTCATTCTGGGCACTGCAGTTTTTCTACTAACATTCTGTGGTTTCTAGACACACCATTATTCAAGTTCATAGGCTACTTCTGCCCACACTCTCTCTGTTTTAAACAAATATATGTTACTGACTAGCAATGAAGTAGGTTTCTATATAGTTTATTCATAGCATTTTAGAAATTTTGATGGACATTCCTCCTACTCTTCCTTTATCCCTTCCCCTGATCACACTTAGACTATTTTACCCCCAGTAATCTGACTTAAAGTACCCTCCCTTAAGCCTTCCCTTCATTTCTCCTCTGTCCCTTCTCCTCCCTCCTTTATAGCCCCTTTCTTGCTTCCTGGCTTCTACTACTGACTTTTACTCCAACTCACATAGAAATCTAAACATTCGTAGCTAGGATCCACATGTGAAAGAGAACATGCAGCATTGGACTTTCTGGGTCTGGGTTACCTCACTTAATACAGTCCTTTCCAGATTCATCATCTCCTTGCAAATTTCATTTTTTATTACTGTTGAATAGATCTCCATTGTATAAATGTACCACATCTTCATTGTACATTATCAGTTGAAGGGCATCTAGACTGGTTCCATTTCCTAGCAAGTTCAAGGCCTGCTTGTACTGCATAGTGACTTTAGGGCCAACCTGAGCAATTTAGTAAGATCTTGTTTCAAAATTAAGCTAGATCCACAATGTGGCACATGCATCTGAAGTTTGTTTGCCATGGCTAGAGACCCTGGCACATCCATTCTCTCTCTGTTTGCAAATAAATGAATGCAAAGAAGATATATTTTTAATATTTTATTTTTCTTTATTTATTTAAGAGAGAGAGAAATAGGCCGGGGGGTGGGTGTTGGGAAGAGAATGGTCATGCCAGGGCCTCAGGCAACTGCAAACGAATTCCAAATGCATGTGCCCCCTTGTGCATCTGGCTTACATGGGTCCTCAGAATAGAACCTGCATCCTTTGGCTTTGCAGATAAGTGCCTTAACTGCTAAGCCATTTCTCCAGGCCCCCAAATGTTGAATTTTAAAGGAAAAAATTAAGGGCTATGATGTAGCTCAGTGATAAAGTGCAACTCTCTGGTTACCAGTCCTGCAACAAAACAAAATAAACAGTATATTTCCTGTTAATATGATAGAAATTCCTCTCAAGTACATTATTTTACTTATTGATATCGTGGAATTTTTCTATTTTAGAATCCTGTCCAGAAGATCCCTGATTCACATGAGATAACACTGAGGCATGGGACAAAAACAGTAAGTTAAAAATATTTGATTGTGATTTTACAATAACAAAACTTCATGAAAAAAATGAATTAATATGGTACTTTTAAAATTAAGACCCAGTACAAAATTGGAACATAATAACAGCTAATGACATTATAAAACATAGAAAGATTACTTTTTTATTTTTAAATTTTTATTAGCATTTTCCATGATTATAAAAAAAATCCCATGGTAATTCCCTCCCTCCCCCCTCCCCCGACACTTTCCCCTTTGAAATTCCATTCTCCATCATATTACCTCCCCATCACAATCATTGTACTTACATATATACAATATCAACCTATTAAGTACCCTCCTCCTTTCCTTTCTCTTCCCTTTATGTCTCCTTTATAACTTACTGGCCTCTGCTACTAAGTATTTTCATTCTCACGCAGAAGCCCAATCATCTGTAGCTAGGATCCACATATGAGAGAGAACATGTGGCGCTTGGCTTTCTGGGCCTGGGTTACCTCACTTAGTATAATCCAGAAAGATTACTTTTATGTCTAGTCAAAATATCTGTTGCTTTTCACTTAAGTAGGGACCTCTTTTGTCAATGTTATTGTTGGCTTTAAAAATTTGTTTTTCTTTGATATAGGGATGTTTTTATTTATTTATTTTAATTATGAGAGGGAGTCAGACATATATGGAGAAAGAGAGAGAGAGAGAGGGAGAGAAAGGGCACGCCACGTCTCTAGTCACTGCAAACGAACTCTAGATGCATGTGCCACCTTGTGCATCTGGCTTTACATGGGTCCTGGGGAATTGGACTTGGGTCTTTAGGCTCTGTATGCATGTGCCCTCACTGCTGAGCCATCTCTCCAGTACACTGATTTATGTATGTATGTATGTGTATATAGATGTATATGTATGTATGTATGTATGTATGTGTGTGTATACATATATGTATGTGCATATATATATATATATATATATATATATATATATGGCTTCCTCATAATTTTGTACTTTAGAAAGCTGAATTATTTGTGAGATTTCTAACTAAAGCAACTTAATCTATCCCATGGAATTGCAATGATAGCTATACTGGCTTCATTATAAATTGGGGCAAAGCTCAATTATATTAAAATTAAAAATATTTGTTTCTTTCTGGGTATGGTGGTGCATGAGTTTAATCCCAGCACTTGGGAGGCAGAGGTAGGAGGATCACTGAGAGTTTGAGGCCACCCTCGGACTACATAGTGATTTCCAGGTCAGACTAAGCTAGAGTGAGACCCTTACTGGAAAAAACAAACAAACAAAAAAGCCTTGTTTCTTAGCTGGTTGTGGTAGCATACGCCTTTAATCCCAGCACTCAGGAGGCAGAGGTAGGAGGATCGTGGTTAGTTCAAGGCCACCCTGAGACTGCATAGTGAATTCCAGGTCAGCCTGGACAGGAGTGAGACCCTTTGGAAAAACAAAACAAAATCAAAACTTGTTTCTTGATTTCAAAAGAAAAAATACTTAAAAGTCATCTTCTAAGAAGATGTTTTCCATTCACACTTGGCAGAAGCAATATCATTTTGGGGTTGATGTTTCTAGTGCCTATAGGGTAGGTGGTGGGGATAAGGATTATAAATGGGATTTATAATTGACTCTCAGTTGGTTTTTAGCCATTGATTTTATGTGTTTGCATGTTTTGAACAGGTTTCTGCTTTGGGTCTGGATCCCTCAGGTGCCCGTTTGGTTACTGGAGGGTATGACTACGATGTTAAATTTTGGGATTTTGCTGGAATGGATGCTTCTTTCAAGGCATTTAGATCCCTTCAACCCTGTGAGTGGTATGTATTTAGTTAATATCTTCATATTTGACTTGGTATTTTCATCTTTGTAGGTAAGGCTATTGTCTTTTGAATTCCATCTATAATGAAATGTACCAGAATATAATTTATTATCACTGTATACTAATTTTATTAATGAATAAAAGTAGTATGATCCTTTATTAGCCAGGGCTCTCCAGAAGAACCGACGGAACCAATGGAGTAAATATGCTTTACGAAGGGAACTTCTCAGATTGGCTTACAGGGTATGGGCTGGGCCACCCAACAATAGCTGTCTGCTGGAGAGTTGGAGAACCTGATAGCTTCTTAGTCCATGAGGCTGGAGCACAGGTGGCCTGGAGGATTCCTGGACCTTTGGACTTAAGTCCATGTTGGAAGGCTCATGATCTGGCTTCCAGTGTCTGCAAAGGATGGCAGTTACGGGGTAGATGCACTCATGACCTTGTAGGAAGGACAGCCAGGGAAACCACCTTGAGTTTTCTTAGAACTTCTTTCTATGTAGTCCTCCACCCCAAGGGCCATCCACTCTGCCAGAAGATCTTCTAACCCCTCTTGGTACTTCTTGGAAATGCTCTCACAGATCTGCTCAAGAGGTATCTTTCTTTCTTTTTCAATTTTTTTTTTATTAACAACTTCATGATTATAAAAAATATTCCATGGTAATGCCCTCCCCCCACTTTCCCTTTGGAAACTCCATTCTCCATCATATCCCCTCCCCTTCTCAATCAATCTCTCTTTTATTTTGATGTCATGATCTCTTCCTCCTCTTATGATGGTCTTGTGTAGGTAGTGTCAGGCACTATGAGGTCATGGATATCAAGGCATTTTATGTCTGGAGGGAGCATGTTGTAAGGAGTCCTACTCTTCCTTTGGCTCTTACATTCTTTCCGCCACGTCTTCCGCATTAGACCCTGAGCCTTGGAAGGTGTGATCAAGATGTTACTCAGTACTGCAGTCACTTCTTTCCAGCACTATGATACCTTCTGAGTCATCCCAAAGTCACTGCCATCTGAAAAGAGGAGATTTTCTACCCAACGTGAGAGTACCATTAATATAAGGGTATAAATATTAAGAGAAGTGCTTACTGGGCAGTTTGATAAGCATAATATATACATTTTTCCAGACATCAGCAGATGTTACACCCCTAGGACTCATGACTATCCCTGTTTTAAGTTTTCAGTATCAGGGATGTGTTTCCCCCCATGGAGCGGGCCTCTAGTCCAATTGGAGGGCAGTTGGTTTCCACCATGACAGACGTGCCACTATTTCACCCGTTGGCTCATTTGGGCTGGCTGGCCAATGTATTGCTTTCTTATAATTTCATTTGATGCTTTATCTTCTCTAGTATTTTCTAGAATATATCAATGTCTTAATCATAACTTATATTGCATCATGTCAGTTGACATGTATTGTGAAGTTCCAATATAGAAATTAAGATGGCTTATTAGATAAGTTTGATAGTGCTGATTCTTCCATTGTACAGTGAATTTTTTTTTTTTTTTTTGAGGTAGGGTCTCACTCTAGCTCAGGCTGATCTGGAATTCACTATGTAGTCTCAGGGTGGCCTTGAACTCACAGCAATCCTCCTACCTCTGCCACCCAAGTGCTGGGATTAAAGGTGTGTGCCACCATGCCCAGCTAAAAGTGATTTTTAAAAAAATTTTTATTTATTTTTTATTTATTTATTTGAGAGCGACAGACACAGAGAGAAAGACAGATAGAGGGGGAGAGAGAGAATGGGCGCGCCAGGGCTTCCAGCCTCTGCAAAAGAACTCCAGATGCGTGCACCCCCTTGTGCATCTGGCTAATGTGGGACCTGGGGAACCAAGCCTCGAACCGGGGTCCTTAGGCTTCACAGGCAAGCACTTAACCGCTAAGCCATCTCTCCAGCCCTAAAAGTGATTTTTTAAAAAATATTTTTATGTATGAGAGAGGGAGAGAGAATGTGTATGTATGTGAGTATTGGGTGTGCCAGGGCCTCCTACCTCTGCAAAGGAACTCCAGATGCATGTGCCTCTTTGTGCATCTGGCTTTATGTGGGTATTGGGGAATCTATCTCAGGTGATTAAACTTTGCAAGAAAGTGCCTTTACCACTGAGCTCTCTCTCCAGCCTTTATAAAATAAATAATTTGTACTTGAACTGGACAAGACCTTTGTGGACCATGTAAATATTCAGGTAATTGTCATCCTTTCACTTAATGAGTTTGTCGTCTACTGATGATTACATTTGAATTTTTCATTATTATTATTATTTTAAATTTTTTATTTTTTTGAGAGAGACAGAGAGAGAGGGAATAGATGCGCCAGGGCCTTTCAGCTGCTGTGGACAAACTCCAGATGTCTGTGCCCCCTTGTATGCATGTGCAACATTGCATCTTGTGTCACTGTGTGTCTGGTTATGTGGGACCTGGAGATTCGAACATGTATTCTTAGGCTTTGCAAGCAAACCACTAAGCCATCTCTCCAGCCCTGATTATTTTATAATTTTATTTTATCTCCTGGATTTCTTCTAAAATAAGAGCTTTTCTCATTGGGTGGTGATGTTTGATTATTCTGAAATATTGTTCTTACTGGGAAAGCAGGATAAGTGCTTTGTTAATCCCTTTATACACTTCTAGCTCCAGGATTAGTGATAATGAGTTAACTTTTTTTGGTGGTGATGGTGTTCATTCCCCCCTCCCCTTTCTTTTTTCTTTTTGGCATTCTATTTTTTCAGTATTTATGGTTTTGCAAATATTTGCCAGTTGGAGTCATTACTTATGATGTTTAAATTGTCCAGATTTGTCTAGTGGGAGTCCCTGATGGCTGTGTAATTTGACATCACCATATGTCTTTTAAAAGCTGAGTTCATTTCTGAGACAACATGATGTAGGCTTTCTGATACATTTCTTTCCAAGTCCTGGAATTAGCGTTTTCTCAAGAAGCTGTACTCCCTTCTTATGTGAATGATAGAGAAAAATACGAATGCTCGGCATGCTCACTGACACTGGGGCATCATTCCTTTTTGACCTTTTGAATGGAAAGACATAAAATATACATACATATATACGCATATATATTTACCTATTCCTTTATGTGCATGTATCCATATGTATGTCTGTGTTGAAGTGACAAGACATATTGATATTTTAAATTTTTTTAAAAAATTGTTTATTTGGAAGCAGAGAGGGATAGAAGAGAGAGGGAGAGAATGGGCATGCCAGGGCCTCCAGCCACTGCTAACAGACTCCAGATGCATGCGGCACTTTGTGCATCTGTCTTTATTTCAGAACTGGGGAATGAAACTTGGCTGTTAGGCTCTGCAGGCAAGTGCCATCTCTCCAGCTCTGGAAATTTTAGTGAACTTAATTTCAGAATTTTCTTTGTATGTATGATGTGAGTGTGAATGTGCACGCATGTTTGCTATGATGTATTTCTAGTGGTGAGGGGACAGACATGGGTGCTGATCCTCACCTTCCACCTTGTTTGAGACAAGAGTCTCTGTTAGTTTGTGCTTTAAATGCAGGTTAACTGGCCAGCAGGCTCCCAGAGGTTCTCCTGTCTCTGCCTCCCATTTCATTGCAGGAGTGCTGGGATTGTAGAGTCGCAGTACTGTGTCTGGCTGAATGTGCCAGGACTGTAGAGTCACAGTACTGTGTCTGGCTGAATGTGCCGGGACTGTAGAGTCACAGGACTGTGTCTGGCTGTATGTGCCGGGACTGTAGAGTCACAGGACTGTGTCTGGTTGTATGTGCTGGGACTGTAGAGTCACAGTACTGTGTCTGGCTGAATGTGCCGGGACTGTAGCATCACAGTACTGTGTCTGGCTGTATGTGCCGGGACTGTAGAGTCACAGTACTGTGTCTGGCTGAATGTGCCGGGACTGTAGAGTCGCAGTACTGTGTCTGGCTGTATGTGCCGGGACTGTAGAGTCGCAGTACTGTGTCTGGCTGAATGTGCCGGGACTGTAGCATCACAGTACTGTGTCTGGCTGTATGTGCCGGGACTGTAGAGTCGCAGTACTGTGTCTGGCTGTATGTGCCGGGACTGTAGAGTCACAGTACTGTGTCTGGCTGTATGTGCCGGGACTGTAGAGTCACAGTACTGTGTCTGGCTGTATGTGCCGGGACTGTAGAGTCGCAGTACTGTGTCTGGCTGTATGTGCCGGGACTGTAGAGTCGCAGTACTGTGTCTGGCTGTATGTGCCGGGACTGTAGAGTCGCAGTACTGTGTCTGGCTGTATGTGTACTCTGGGACTCTGAATTCAGGTGCTCGTGCTTGTGCAAATACTTTATCTTAAACCAGCTCCTCAGTCTCAGAATGAACCCACACACACATTTTCTTTCTTTTTTTGGTTTTCTGAGGTAGGATTTCTCTCTAGCTCAGAGCTGATCTGGAATTCACTCTGAAGTCTTAGGGTAGCCTCGAACTCATGGCGATCTTCCTACCTCTGCCTCCCGAGTGCTGGGATTAAAGGTGTGCGCTATCACGCCTGGCTCCAGAATATTTTCAAAAACATATTGTATTTATTTATTTGAGAGAGAGAAAGAGCCAGAGAGTGAGAGGTGGGGGAGAGAGAATAGGCATACCAGGACCTCCAGCCACTGCAAAAGAACTCCAGACACATGTGCCCCCTTGTGCATCTGGCTTACGTGGGTTCTGGAGAATCAAACTGGCATCCTTTGGTTTTGCAGGCAGATGCCTTAACTGCTAAGCCATCTCTCCAGCCCCAGAATATTTTTTGTAATTTATAGAAAAATGACAAGATAGAGCCGGGCATGGTGACACACACCTTTAATCCCAGCACTTGGGAGGCAGAGGTAGGAGGATTGCAAATTCCAGGTTAGCTTAAGCTAGAGTGAGACCCTATCTTGAAAAACAAACAAACAAACAAAAAAAGATGTACATACTTCATGCATACACCATTTTCCTTTATGATTAACTTGCATATATATATGGGAGGTGAGAGAGTATCTTGCTATGTAGCCCAGAATGCCTTTGAACTTAGCTTTTTTTTTTTTTTTTTTTTTTAAAGTTGTGTGGGGATTTGAACACAGGTATAGTAAGCACTTTATCCTTTGAACTTGGGATCTTCTCACTCTGCCTCCCAAGTGCTAGGATTATATGTATGTCCTTAAAATCTTATCTTAATATGGTCTGTTTGTTATAATTAAAAAACCATTGTTAGTTATTATTAATACCCAGACTTGATTTTGGTTATCATTGTTTTCTTCAGTAATGACCCCTACAAGATAATTTAGTTTCATATTTGTTTCATATCCTTTGGCATATAAAAATTTGTTAGTCTTAAAAAATTTTTCTTTTGGTCATTATTGTTTTTCAAGATCTTGATAGTTTTGAGGGATACTGGTTTGGCTGTTTATGGAATCCTCAACTTGTTTTTATCTGATGTTTACCTCATGGTTTGATGGAGGTGATGGGTATTAATGGGTGTTATAGCAAGTGTCCTCCCAAAGACTCATGTGTTGAATTCTTGGTTCCCAGATGGTGACACTATTGAGAGGTGACTGGATCATGGGTGTGCTAACTGCATCAACGTATTAATCCATTAATGAGTTGATAGCTGAAGGTACTATTGCAATGTGAGTTGGAGGAGGTGGATCACTGGGGGCATGTCTTTGAAAGACATAGCTTGTCCATGGCTCCTTCATGTCTCTTGCTTTCTGCTTCTTGGCTACTATGACCTCCGTGCATTATAATGTTCTGCCTTATCTTAGGTCTACCCCCATGGAGCTAGTTGGCTGTAGACTGAACCTCTGAAACCATGAGCCGAAGGCGTGTGCCACCACATCCAGATATTTTCTTCTTTTCTCTTTTCTTTTCCGTTCTTTCCTTCTCTTCTTTTCTGTTCTGTTCTTTCCCATTTCCTCCTTCCTCCCCTCCCCTCTTCTCCTCTCCTCTGTTCTCCTCTTTCTTCTTTTAGTGCCGGCTGACCTAGACTTCACTCTGTAGCCCAGGATGGCTTCAAACTCATCGTGATCCTCCTACATCAGCCTCCTGAGTACTTGGGTTAAAGGTGCGTGTCACCATGCCTAGCAACTTCCTTTTATCTTTGTTTTTCAGTACTTCTTTAATTTTTGGTGTGCTCCAGGCTCTTATTTCTTTTTTAAATAATATTTTATTTATTTATTTATTTATGAGAGAGAGAGAGAGAGAGAGAAGCAGATAGAAAGAGAGAATGGGCACACCAGGGCCTTTAGCCACTGCAAATGAACTCCAAACACATGCACCCCCTTGTGTATCTGGCTTATGTGGGTCTTGGGAAATCAAAGTAGGGTTCTTAGGCTTTGCAGGCAAATGCCTTAACCACTGTTTCATGAGGCCCCCCCCCCCCCCCCCGGCTCTTATTTCTTCAGAAAGTTAAAAAAAATTTTTTAGGTAGCAAACAAAATAATGAATTTAATTATAACATTTTCATATATGTATATTGTGTACTTTGCTCTTACTTGCTGTTTTTCCCCCTTCCCATAGGTCTTTTATTCTCAAGTAGTCTCTCCTCTGCTTTCATGTTATATGTACCTGTTTGTGTGTCTGTCTGATGTCTATGTATCTACTTAGATTCTACAAATGATAGAGAAGTAATATTTGTTTTTTTTTTCCGTGCCATTGCTCTGTCTTGTTCTCTCTACTTCCCTCTAGCCCCTTTCCTCCTCCCAAATAGTCTCCCTTCTACATTCATGAAACACACAAATACTTAAATCTAGATTCTATATAAGAGAAAACATAATATTTATCTTTCCAAGTCTGGCTTATTTGGATTAACATGATGACCTTTAGTTCTATTCATTTTCCTGAAAAACAACATATTTATTTATTTTATTTTTTAATAAATTCTATTTTATTTTTTATTTATTTGAGATTATATATGTATGTATATATATACATATATATATACATATATATATACATACACACACACACACATATATATATATATATATATATATATATATATGGAGAGAGAGAGAGAGAGAGAGAGAAAATGAACGAATATGGGCACATCAGGGCCTTCAGGTGCTGCAAATGAACTCCAGACACATGTGCTACCCTGTGCATCTGGCACGCATGGGCTTTGGGGAATAGAACCTGGGTTCTTTGGCTTTGCAGGCAAGTACCTTAACTGCTAAGCCCACAGAATTTTATTTTTATTTATGGTTAAATACTACTACATTGTGGATACATACCCTGTTTTCTGTATTTGTTTATCTGCTGATGGGTACCTGGCTAATTCCACAACTTGGCTTTAGGAATACTGCCATGATAAATATCAGTGTGCAGATGTCTCTCTTGTATGCATCTTGTGGTAATTTTAGTTTTAGGTATTTTAGGGATCTCTCTTGATTTTCTTTTTTTTAATCTACTTTTTAATTTTTATTAACATTTTCCATGATTATAAAAAAATATCCCATGGTAATTCCCTCCCTCTCCCCTCTGACACTTTCCCCTTTGAAATTCCATTCTCCATCATATTACCTCCCCATTTCAATCATTGTACTTACATATATGCAATATCAACCTATTAAGTACCCTCCTCCCTTCCTTTCTCTTCCCCTCTCTTGATTTTCATGGTGGCTGACTAACTTGCCTTGAGCAACTTGCCAGGGGATAAACCACTGGAGAACATTACTGTTTGTCCCCCAGAAACCATTAAGTCCCAGTAGTTCCTGTGAGAGGATTGGGATCTAATGAATTCCTCCTCCATCAGTGGAATGTTGATGGGCTCAGCCTTGTCTAGGAAGCTGCAGCTTGTCTGAGTTTGAGTATATTGGCCATGTTGTGTCCAAGAAACACCATTCCATAGCCCTCCTCCTCCTCTAGCTCATACACTTTTTCTGTGTTTTCTGCCTCTTTTTTTTGTTTTAAATATATTATTTTTTATTGACAACATCCATAATTGAAAACAATATCCTATAGTAATTCCTCCCTCCCCCCACTTTCTCCTTTGAAACTCCGCTCTCTGTCATATCCCTTCCCCCTCTCAATCAGTCTCTCTTTTATTTTGATGTCATGATCTTTTCTTCCTTTTATGATGGTCTTGTGCAGGTAGTGCCAGGCACTGTAAGGTCATGAATATACAGGCCATTTTGTTTCTGGAGGAGTACATTGTAAGTAGTCCTACCCTTCCTTTGGCTTTTACATTCCTTTTTTTTTTTTTTAATTTTTGTTTGATTTTTATTTATTTATTTGAGAGAGACAGAGAGATAGAGAGAGAGGTAGAGAGAGAATGAGTGCACCAGGGCCTCCAGCCACTGCAAACGAATTCCAGATGCATGCGCCACCTTGTGCAGCTGGCTTACATGGGTCCTGGGGAATTGAGCCTTGAACCAGGGTCCTTAGGCTTCACAGGCAAGCACTTAACTGATAAGTCATCTCTCCAGCCCGGCTCTTACATTCTTTCTGCTACCTCTTCCTCAATGGACCCTGAGCATTGGAAGGAGTGATTGCGCTATTTCAGTGCTGAGCACTCCTCTGTCATATCTTCTTAGTGCCGTGGTACCTTCTGAGTCATCCCAAGGTCACGTCCATCTGAAAAGAGAAGATTCTCTAACAGAAAGTGAGAGTAGCATTACTATATGGCTATGAACATTAAGAGAAGTGCTTACTGAGCAGTTTGGTGAGCATAGTATAAACTTTTAGCCAAACAAGAGCAGTTACACTCCTAGGGCTCATGACTACCCATGTTGTAGGTTTTCAACATCAGGGATATATTCCCTCCCATTCAAATTAGACTGTGGTTGGTTTCCCCCATAACAGACATGCCACTATTGCACCTGTTGGCTCATTTGGCCTGGCTGTCCAAATATAAAGCTTGCAGTGTCCACTGTTGGGTATCTTCACTGGTGATTTCTCTCTCTCCCATTGAACTGCATTCAGAATGGCTTCTTCCAGCTTTCTGTCAGCTGGTCTACATGGAGGAGGCTTTCAGCTCAGCTCCAGCAGGGCTTCTCAGTGACCTTGCAGCCCAAGTATGTGGAGTCTTCAGCAGTGGGGTCCTACCATCTATTTCTGGTGGGAAACCAAGGGCCTTGGCAATGGCCTGTAATGTTTTGGGGGCATCCGGGACCTCCCTGTTCTGCCCTTTCTTGAATGATGTTCCTTGAGTCTTGAAAAGGGTGATAGGGATGCCCTGTTTAGGGATGCGCACACAGTAGTCACTTACTCTCAGCACTTTGGCCATATATGCCTATCTGCGCTAACCTCTGTCTACTTCAAAGAGAAACTTTTGAGATTAAGCCTGAGAGCAGTACTACACTATTGGTATATATTTATCTATATTTATATTAAACATATATATTTAGAAGGCAGTATGACATCATGTCCATTTAGCATAATAGCATTAGTTCCCCCAGAAGCCTAGGGCCTCTGACCTCCTTCGCAGCCATGGTCTTTAGTGAGGCACAAATCTCTCCTATGAAGCTCCCTCAAATCCGCTCAGAAACAGTTACTTACCTCTACAGCAATCACACCACTGTCACAGCATTGGGCATGTTTTGCCTGTACAGTTGGTGTTGTAGAGCTCACTGTGTCCACTGCTGGTTGAGAGTATAGCTGACTTTTCTCCTGCAGTAGTCTCTATAATACTTCTGGCACTGCCAGCAGGGAGGAACCTTCCAGATTGATTTTTCTATGTTCTTTAGCTGAGCATGTGGTATCTTCTAGGCTGTCTTTTAAAAATAAATTTGGATTTTCACAGGATGGAGCCTTCAGTGGGTAAGGTTTTGTCCTCAGGGTACTAATTGTATTGTCCTGGTTTAGAGCACTAAGTTTCTCCTTAGTGGTGCTAATCCCTTTAACAATTCTAGCTGCTTTCCTTGCCAAACTGCACACTTTTCATATCTTTTTGCTCCACCTGCTTTTTTTTTGCTATAGATTTGGATAAGAGCCATGAGCATTAGCCATAACATAGCCTGAATAATATCTTTTTCAATTGTTTAACTTTATATTTTTTATTATTGACAACTTCCATAATTATAGACAATAAAATATGATAATTCCCTCCCCACTGAATAATATCTTGTCTTGAGATTTCTTCCACCAAGTAAATTAGTTGAATACGTTTGAATTCAGCCTCACCCAAATTCTTAGGAAATGAGTAGAATATAAGCAGATTCTCCCAGAATACCACATGAATGGCTTTTAGCTCAGTTTCCAGTGGAATCTTGTTTTCCCTGAAACTTCATGAGTTGGACCTGCACCATCCACATTTTTCTCCACCTCGCACAAGAGTGGCCCATTAAGCTACACTACAGAATTCCAAGGCTTGTCTAGCCCAAAGTTCCAAACTCTTCCACAATTTCTGCAAGCCAGTTCCAAAGGTCTGTGAACTACATTATCAGGTTTATCATAGTAATGGTTCTAGTTCTTGGTACCAATTTTCTTTATTAGTTTCTTTTCTTGTTGCTATGACCTTATACCTAACAAGCAATTTAAGGGAAGTGGGAGTGGGAGGCTGGTCACATTGCAGCCACAGTCTGGAAACAGAACGTAGAGTCCGGTTGTGAAACCTCAAGGATCACCCCTAGTGATCTACTTCCTCCAGTGTGGTTTTACTCCCTAAAGGTTCCATAAATTTCCCAAACTGCATCACCAGTGGGGCTAGTTATTCAAACAGATGAGACTATGGGAGACATTTATCAAACCTCAACAGAAACCTTTTTGCATTAGAAATCTATTCTCAAATTTAAAAATCTAAAATAAAATAACAAGGCAGCTAAGGATATATAGTGACTTGCTTCTGATACCCTCGTATGGAAACCTGCTGGGCCACCTCATGTCTCTTGCTTTCTTGGCCTGCTCTCAGCACTATTTTTTGGGTGGGTAAATGAGGCTTCTGAGTCTGCAGATTCCATATCCATGGATTAAACCAACTATAGATCAAAAATATTTGAAAAAAGTCGGGTTTGGTGGCACTCACCTTTAATCCCAGCACTCAGGAGGCAGAGGTAGGAGGGTTGCTGTGAGTTTGAGGTCACCCAGAGACTACATGGTGAATTCTAGATCAGCTTGGGCTAGAGTAAGACCCTACCTCAAAAAACCCAAAACCAAAACAAAACAACACTGAGTAACTCCAGATGGTTCTTGAGCCCATCCTTCATGGGTATTGAGGGAATACTGTTCTATAAAATAGATAAACTATGACCTTGGAAAGTAAGAGGTAATGCTAGTTACTACTTGTTACTAGTGTTGGTGTGCATATTATCTTATTTTATTTTTATTAAGAACATACTTTGTATGGATACATCATGTCTTGGAACCATTTTTTCCCTCCTCCCTGCTCCCATTCCACTGGGGGCCCTCCTCAGTACAGTTACTGGTATTCCCCATAGGGTTGTGGGTTATGCATTGTGGGGGCAGCACTCAGTTATTGGGGTGAGGCAAGCATGCCTGTTATTTTAGCCATTTTACCAAACCTTCCTATGTTATTCTCTTCTTTTTTGGTGGAGGAAACCTGGAGTCAGCAAAGTCTCACAACTAGTACATGAGCTATGTGGCTCAGGAGCGACTCTGTATAGTCCTGCCATCTGTTCTCATCTAGTGTTCTCCATAACATAAGAAGACCTGAAGCTAAAGGGCTTGTTCACCATCCCACACCTAGCTAGCAGAAAGAGGATTTGGATCCCTAGACTCCTGACTCACATTCTGGTGCACTTTTCACTACAACAAGATACCTTGGCTCCTAAGCTCCAAGTGACAGCCCCAGACAGCTGTGTTTATCTGTCTTGCGTGTCCCAGCTTGTTTTTCTAGCCAAGCAAAAACTACGTAAAAGGATCCTCCGTCTTCACCTTCCCGCTGCCCCCCACCTACGCCCCTGTACTTCCACTTGCCCATGAATAACTTCACAGAAAGGGTCGTGCGGTGTCACTAAGCCTTCCTCTGCTTCTGGCTGACTCCCGAGAGAACGTTCACTTCCTCGTGACTCCAGTTTACTGTCAGATTGTCTTTCGCTCTCTTCTCTTTGATCGGAATCTTAGTTGTATAGGCAGGAATTTGAGGAACAGATGTTCTACTCCTTGAACAAGCCCTTTAATTCTCCTTAGTGCTGTGTCTAATGACTCTTAATCCTGTCCTTTTAACTCCATGGCTAGCAGAATTAAGAGCAAAGTGGGACAGGAATGATGAGGTTGGTGCTGAATGTTTCATTTTAGTGTGGGCAAAGTGGACTAAGGAGAGTACATGAAAAACAGAGTGGGAAAATATGCAGCTTCCCATTTAGCTCGAAAGTCACATGAATATTAGTGTGGGATTGCTGGGATTTTAGGTTTCTTTCTAAATATAACCACAGAAATGGAGTCATTGCCTATTTCTACTTCCTCTTCTAAAATGTTTGCTGTTTAAAAGCCTGTTTTGGTTTCATTTTAAAAATAATAAAACAGCCAGGCTTGGTGACACACACCTGAATTCCCATGTGTGGGAAGCAGAGGTGGGAGGAGCCCTGTAAGGTCAGTTTGAGATTACAGCAAGACACTACCTAGAACCACCAAACAGCAACCAGCAAAAAACCTCGGAAAAGAGTGATAACTTACAGTACTTGATCTCTTATGATTGGTGAAGAAAATTAACATATCCTTCCAATGGGAGTGCCAGTAAAGAGTAACAAAAGTGTGTCCTGTGAACTCACACGTTTGTTCCATTCTTTCTTTAAGGGACCTTGCTTAAGCAGTTTTAATTTTCTCATTATTGGTGTTCTGAGATGTTCATTTTTATATTAAACAAATCAAATTGGAGAGGGAAATATGGCTGAGTGGTTGAAGGCACTTGGTAGTAAAACTTGCCAGTCTGGGTTCAATTCCCAAGCCACTTACATAAGTGGTTTAAGTGTCTGGTGTTCCTTTGTAGTGGCACCAGGGCCTGCCATGTGCGCGTGCCGGCACACACAAAGGAGCAGTGTCTGGAGCTTGTTTGCAGTGTCTGGAGGCTCTGGTGTGCCCAGTCTTTGTCTCTATCTGTCACTCAAATAAATAAATAAATAAATAAAAATTTAAAAAATGTGGTAAAAGTAAAATACTGCTAAATGTAAATAGGAGAAAAACAAAGAAACACAGAAGGAAAAAAGTAAAAAAAAAAAAAAAAGAAACTAAGAAAATAAAAAATATTGCCCAATAATAAACCATATCATAAAAAGTTACATTAATGCATGAAGGAGGAAAACAAATAAAAACACAAAAGTTTTAAAAATATGTAAGTGGCTAAGGCAATGGCTTAGTGGTTAAAGGCATTTGCTGGCTAGCCTGCATGCTCAGGTTCAGTTCCCTAGTACCCACATAAAACCAGGCAAGCATTCATTTGCAGTGGCAAGAGACCCTGCCTGGCATGGGTGCACATGTGTGTGCAAACATACACACACATATAAATATAAACTTTAAAAAATATGATAATGTAAACATACAGTTAACCACATGGTAAAAAGAATAAAGGGAATCATAAGAGTCAAAAATAAAAAAAAAAAAGGATGAGGGGCTGGAGAAATGGCTTAGCAGTTAAATGCTTGCCTGTGAAGCCTAAGGACCTCAGTTCGAGGTTCGATTCCCCAGGACCCATGTAAGCCAGATACACAAGGGGGTTGCATGCATCTGGAGTTCTTTGCAGTGGCTAGAGGCCTTGGTGCGCCCATTCTCTCTATCTCCCTCTTTCTCTGTGTCTATGTCAAATAAATAGATAAATAAAAATATTTTTAAAAAAGAATGAGGGAACTGGTGAGATAGCTCAGTACTATGTGGTTAAAGGCACTTGCTTGCAAACCCTGACGGCCCAGGCTCAATTCCCTAGTTCTCATGTAAGGCCAGATGCACATAGTGCCACATGCATCTGGAGTTCGGGTGTAATGGCAAGAGGCCCTGGCATGCCCATTTCCTCTCTCTGCTTACAAACAAATAAATGCAAATATTTTAAAAAAGAAAAAGAATAAAAAGTGTGAGGTGTTGGAGCAGTGTCTTCTGCTCTGGAAAACTGGAGACTACTAATCATATGCCTATGCATGTACTGGGGGCAGGGCAGATTTGTGGGCTCTTGTCTACCATGGTTTAGGCTGCTGAGTCTGTACTGGACAAGTGTCTGATGAGCCAGAGCCTTTTCCACCTTGGTAGCTCCGCCTCTTTGCTTACCAGGGCCTTTTACTGACCATGTGTAGCTTTGCTGTCTGTGAGCTGTGCAGCAGCCTTATCTTCCTGAGATTCCCCAGACTGTATTCCTCTGAGGGTAGGTTTCTCTCTTGTGTGTTGGGATTGTGGGAAGCAACCTCAGCAACTGCTGAGATTCAGCACATGTGAAAGACACGTCTTTATACTTTTAAGGCCTCTTGAGTATTAATCACCCTGCTGAAGGGCAGCCATTCTGGGTGGCATGTACACCCCTGCAGCTTCAGAGTCCTCAGGTCTGATAGTTTGCTCCAGAGGATGCAGGCTCAGGCTGTCAGACGCCATGCATTCTTAGTTGCTGAGCTTGCTTGTGGCCACTGAGGGTGGGGCTCTCTTCCTATGTAGTTTCCAACCTAAGCCAATGCTCCTTGCCACCTTTCTCTTTGGTCTTCTCAGTATCTCACCCTTCTGCTTTCCGTAACTGCCTCCCTGGCCTCTCCTCACCTGGGGCTGTGGCAGGTCGCACTGAGGCTCCCTGACCTGTGCTTGTTCCCTGTGCTCAGTCGCTCAGGGCAGCTCAGTTTTTAACTAGGTTTCTTCTCAAGGTGGTACCCAGCCTCTGCCCTTTAAATCATATGGTGTGACAAGGTGATAGTTCTCTGCATTGCTCATCTGTCTGCTGGAGGAATCACTGCGTGGCCAAAATCTGATTCTTGAGTTTGAAGTCCCGAGGCCTGTGGGCTTGTCCTGAGAACTTGGCTTACTTCTTTTTGTAAAATATTTTATTTGTATTTATTTATTGAAAGAGAGAGAGAGAAAGAGGCAGATAGAGAGAGAATGGGTGCACTCGGGCCTCTAGCTGCTGCAAATGAACCTTAGACACATGTTACCTTGTGTACCTGGCTTATGTGGGTCCTGGGTCCTTGGGTTTTGCAGGCAAGTGCCTCAACCACTAAGCCATCTCTTCAGCCCATTGAGCCTACTGGCTTACTTCTTATCAGTACCCTATCGCTGTCTTTTTTCCTGTTTTTGTCTCTTTGGAATGGAGTGTATTTTATCTTATCCTGACTCCCCTTTACTGGCTGCCAGTGGAGTCAGCTTTTGTCTAGACATCTTTATATTCCTTAATTTTTCTTCTTCTTCTTCCTCTTCCTGTTCTTCTTCCTCTTCTCCTTCTCCTCCTCTTCTTCTTCTTCTTCTTTTTTCTTGGTGGTAGGGTCTTACTCTAGCCCAGGCTGACCTGGAAACCCACCCAGTCTCAGGCTGGCCATGAACTCACAGCAGTCCCTTCTCAGCCTCCAGAGTTCTGGGATTAGAGGTGTGTACCACCACATCTGGCTGTCAGGCCATTTTACCTGGAACTCTATGCCGTGAGTGTGGCGGGGTGGAGATTGAACCTAGGGTCCCAGACATGCTAGGCCAATCCCATCTTTCCTTATCTCATAGTGGTTCCATCCTCATGACCTAGCTGATAGCTTGCTAAAGGCTTCTCCTAACACCATCACTTTGGGGGTTAGGGCTTCAGCTTAGGAATTTGAGTAAGGAGACACATGCAGATGGGAACAGATAACATTTTACACTTTTTGCTATGCTAACTTTCTTTGTTTCAGAGCAAATACTTAAAAAAATATATTTATTTATTTATTTGACTGAGGAAGAGAGAGAGAGAGAGAGAGAAAGAGAGAGAGAGAGAGAGAGAGAGGGAGGGAGGGAGGGAGGGAGGGAGAATGAGTGTGCCAGGGCCTCCAGCCACTGAAAACAAACTGCAGATGTGTGTGCCCCTGTGCATCTGGCTTATGTGGGTCCTGGGGAATCAAACCCAGGTCTTCAGGCTTCGCAGGCAAACGCCTTAACCACTAAGCCATTTCCCCAGCCCAAGATTTTATTTTTTAAAAAATATATTGCGGGGCTGGAGAGATGGCTTAGTGGTTAAGCGCTTGCCTGTGAAGCCTAAGGACCCCGGTTCGAGGCTCAGTTCCCCAGGACCCACGTTAGCCAGATGCACAAGGGGGCGCATGCGTCTGGAGTTCATTTGCAGTGGCTGGAGACCCTGGCGTGCCCATTCTCTCTCTCTCTCTCTAACTACCTCTTTCTCTCTCTGTCACTGTCAAATAAATAAATAAAAATACACAAAATATTAAAAAATATATTGTGGATCTGTGCACTTTAATTGGTTACAGATGAAGCTCTTTTTTTGAGGTAGGGTCTCAGTTTAGCCCAGGCTGATGTGGAATTCACCTGTAGTTCCAGACTGGCCTTGAACTAACTCACAGCTTTCCTTCTAACTCTACCTCTTGAATGTTGGGATTAAAAGTATATACCACCATGCTTAGCAGGGTGGAGGATGAGGGGGAGAAGAGAGGACAGGAGAGAGAATGAGAGGAGTAAATGGGCATGCCAGGGTCTCCAGCCTCTACAAATGGACTTCAGATATCTTAACCACTGAGCAGTTATAATAATGTACCATCACAGAAGGGAACAGAGTGTGAAGAATATATGGATATCATAGCTCTGAGGCTGAGACCTCTCCTACATGAAATTATAGTCACTTAAAGAGCCAAAAACACCCAAGCAAAGTAATTTCTGGGAAAAACTTTCAGTTCTATGCTAAAAATCTCCCTGAGATTATGGGATATTTTTACCTTTTAAATTTATTTTATTTTTTAAATCTATCTATCAATTTATTTATTGGTTTTTTTTTTGAGGTAGGGTCTCTCTCGAGCCCATGCTGACCTGGAATTCACTATGCAATCTCAAGGCTCGCTTCAAGCTCACAGCTGTTCTCTTACCTCAGCATCCAGAGTGCTGGGATTATAGGCATGTGCCATCACACCCTGCTTGAGACTTATTTTTACTCCTAGCTTGTAGCTTGCTTTTTCATTATCTTTTTTTTTTTCTTTCCTTTTTCACTGTATTAAAAATGAATGTCTTTTGAGTTGGGTGTGGTGGCACATGCCTTTTTTCTTTTTTTGTTTGGTTTTTCTAGGTAGGGTCTCACTCTAGCTCAGGCTGAGTTGGAATTCACTATGTAGTCTCAGGGTGGCCTCGAACTCCCAGCGATCCTCCTACCTCAGCCTCCCAAGTGCTGGGATTAAAGGCGTGCTACCAAGCCCGATGGTGCATGCCTTGAGGAATAAAACTTTCTAATTTTGGTAAAGTAAAACTTTTCTATGTTTAGAGATTTTGTACACTATTTGAGAAAAACATTTCTGTAACATTTTTAGCTATGCTATCTTTCATGTTTCATTATTTTACCTTAAATAAAAAACAATTAGTGTATATACAACCTGAAATTGAATTTTTAACACTTTATGTTTATTTATTTATTTGAGAGAGAGAGAAAGATGCAGAGAGAGGGAGGGAGAGAATGGGCGCACCAAGGCCTCCAGCCACTGCAAATGAACTCTAGACGCATATGCCTCCTTGTGCATCTGGCTTACGTGGGTCCAGAGGAATCGAATCAAGGTCCTTTGGTTTTATAGGCAAACACTTTAACCACTAAGAAATCCCTCCAGTCCCTGAAATTGATTTTCTTTTTCCTTTGGTTTTTCGAGGTAGGGTCTCACTCTGGTCCAGGCTGACCTGGAATTATCTATGTAGTTTCAGGGTGGCCTCAAACTCATGGTGATCTTTCTACCTCTGCTTCCTGAGTGCTAGGCTCCTGAAATTGATTTTTAAGTATGATATGAAAATAGACAAATATTCATACATTTATTTATTTAAAAATTTTTATATTTTCCTTTAAAAATATTTATAAGGAGAAAGAGAGAGAGAAAGAAAGGGAAAGAGAGAGGGAGGGAGAGAGAATGGGCATGGTGCCGCTGCAAATAAATTCCAGACACATATGCCACTTTGTACATCTGACCTGGGGAATTGAACACAGGCTATCAGGGTCTGCAAGCACGCCTTCACGACTGAGTCATCTCTCCAGCCCTTTTAAACATTTCTTCTTCTTTTTTAAATGTAGGTATTGGGGAATTGGCGGTCAGGCTTTGCAATAAAATTCCATTAACTGCTAAACCATCTCTCCAGCCCAATTCGTATTATTATTATTATCATCATCATCATTATTATTATTTTTCACAGTAGGGTCTCACTCTAGCCCAGGCTAACCTGAAACTCACTATGTAGTCTCAGGGTGGCCTCAAACTCACGGTGATCCTCCCTCCCTCCCTCCCTCCCTCCCTCCCTTTCTTCAGAATCATTGTTTGTGGTCTACTTTAATATGTTACAATATTGTGTTGTATAGTTCTCTGCAACTTAGAGAAATTTATGAGGGTTCCACTGTTGACAATTAATAGGCAAAACCCTAGATACTGGGAGGTTCATCACAGAGAAGTCATGGCAGATGCATATGAAGATCACTTTGAGTGTAGTGGTGAGGGTAGAAAGTTTACTAGTGCTAGTGTGATGAAAAGGATGGCTGAGGGCTGGAGAGAGGGCTTAGCAGTTATGGCTCTTGCCTGCAAAGCCTAAGGACTCATGTTCAACTCTCCAGATCTCACGTAAGCTAGACGCACAAGGTGATGCAAGCACTCAAGGCTGCGCGTGTGCGCAATGTGGCGCACACATCTGGAGTTCAAGTATAGTGGCTGGAGGCCCTGGCACACCAGTTCTCTCTCTCTCACATAAAAAGGGGGACAGTTTGTTGGGCTTGCCTCAAATCCAAAAGGATGGTTGAAAAACTTGTTCAAATGCCCCAACCTTGAAGATGAAGATAGAGGGAGTAGTCAGTAGAAAAGGAAGAATGGGGTCCAGGATCCTTGGACAGGAAGATTTTGATTTTTATCATTGAGAAGAGGAGAAAGAGAAGAGTTTAGGTATGGCTAAATTTATAAAGCTAATGGTTGCAGTAAGTTACTCTGTTTCTTCTGGGGAAAAAAGCCAAAAGATTCAATACTTGAGAGGGAGAGTTGGTTGGGTTGAGGGTTGTAAATTTTAGTACATTACTATTAGAAAATGAGAAAGGAAAGTTAACAAGCCTAACAGTTGAAGGCCCATTTGAGGTTGATGTTTATGATTTTAATGAATTACCAATTTTAAAAATTTTATTTATATATTTATTTAGAGAATGAATATGTGTACCAGGGCCTCTAGGCACTGGAAAGGAATTCCAGATGCATGCACCACCTTGTGCATTTGGCTTTATGTGAGTACTGAGGAATTAAACCTGGGTCCTTTGGCTTTGTAGGCAAGTGCCTTAACCACTGAGCCATCTCCCCAGCCCAGAATCATCATTTAAAAAATATATTTTATTGATTTATTTTGAGAGAGAGTCAGAGAGAGAAAGAGGCAGATAGGTAGGGAATGGGTTCACCAGAACCTCTAGACACTGCAAAGAGACTTCAGATACATGCGCCACTTAGTGCATTTGGTTTTATGTGGGTACAGGAGATCGAACTTGGGTTGCTTAGCTTTGTAGACAAGTGCCTTAACTGCTAATCCATCTCCCCTGTCCCCAGAATCATCAGTATTTATAGCTGTGTAACATTTCTTTTTCTAGTCATACTTAATGTAGCAAGTATATAAACATTATGCTCTGTGTCTCACTAGGCATTTTTTTTTTCTTTTGTATAGTCATCAAATCAAGTCATTACAATACAGTAACACAGGAGACATGATTCTTGTTGTATCTGGAAGCTCACAGGCCAAGGTGATAGACAGAGATGGTTTTGAAGTCATGGAATGTATAAAGGGAGACCAGTATATTGTGGATATGGCCAATACCAAGGTAAGCACTGAACAGAATAATTATTTATTTATTTTAAAAATATCTCTATTAGGTAGAAAGAAAGAGTGTGGATGTACCAGGCCTCTTGCCTCTGCAGACTTCAACCAGATGTACCACTTTGTGCGTATAGTTTTACTTGTATATTGGGAAGTTGAACCAGGCTGTCAGCCTTTGTAAGCAAGTGCCTTTTTTTTTCCCTAATTGACAACTTCCATTATTATAGACAATAAACCTTGATAACTCCTTCCTCTCTCTCCCCTTCACAAATCTGCTCTCCATCATACCCCCACCCTCTCAGTTAGTTTCTCTTTTATTTTGATGTCATCATCTTTTTCCTCCTATTATGCAGGTCCTTTGTAGGTAGTACCAGGCATTGCAAGGTCGTGGATATCCAGGCCATTTTGTGTCTGGAAGACTGCATTGTAAAGCAAGTGTCTTTTAACTTCAGCCCTGAACAGAATAACAGAATATTGAAATGAATTCAATTCAGTACTAGCACTTTTTTTTTTTTTTTTTTTTTTTTTGAGGTAGGGTCTTGTTCTAGCCCAGGCTGACCTGGAATTCACTATGTAGTCTGAGGGTGGTCTCGAACTCACAGTGATCCTCCTACCTCTGGCTCCCAAGTGTTGGGATTAAAGGTGTGTGCCACCACGCTCAGCCTGAGCACATAGTTTTTGTTCTCATTTTCTTTCTTTTTCCCCTTTCTTTCCTTCTACTCCTCTTCCTTTTCTTCTTTTTTAAAAATATAAGTTTATACTTTAAAATTATTTATTTATTTATTTGTTTATTTATTTTTTGAGAGTGACAGTGAGAGAAAGAGGCAGAGAAAGAGAGAGAGTGAGAGAATGGACACACCAGGGCCTCTAGCCTCTGCAAATGACCTCAGACACGTGCTCCCTCTTGTGCATTTGGCATACATGGGTCCTGGGGAATCGAGCGTTGAACTGGGATCCTTAGGCTTCATAGGCAAACGCTTAACCACTGAGCCATCTCTCCAGCCCTCCTCCTTTTCTTCTTGTTTTGGAGTCAAGGTTTCATGTAGTTGGAACTATCCTTGGGACTCCTTTTCCTCCTGCCTCTATATTCTAAAGTGCTGGGATTACAGATGTACATCACCCTGTCCTGCCTGCTGAGTATTGAATTACAACTGTGTGTTATTATACCTAGTCAGCAAACATTTATTGGCTCTTATTAAGCTGATAAGAACAGGTATTATATTTGATATTAGCCAAAAGGCTGAGAAGCAATATACGGTTCTTATTATTTTGAGATATGGACCCTCCATCCCTATTCTGTCTAGTGTTCTAATTAGTAAGGGATGCTGTATTTTATTGAAGGCCTTGTCTGCATCAGTTGCAATGATCATGTGATTCCTGACTTTAAGTCAGTTAATTTCCATATGTTGAACCATCCCTGTATACCTGAGATGAAAGCTACTTGATGGAGGTGGGTGGCATTTTTGATGTGCACTTGTATTTGGATTGCAAGAATTTTATTGAGAATTTTTGCATCTAAGTTCATTAGGGATATCATGGTCTATAAGTTTCTTTCTTGTTGGGTCTCTTTGTGGTTTAGGTATTAACAGAAGGAATCCAGGAGAATTCCCTCCTTTTTTTTCAGTTATGTGAAATAAATTGAAAAATAACGGTTTCAGTTCTTTAGTGAGGGTTGGTAGTGAAACCCTCTGGGCTTGGACTTTTATTTGTTTGGGGGCTTTCAGTTACATTTTCAGTCTTGTTTGATGTTACAGTTTTTAAAAATATTTTATTTATTTATTATTTGATACAGAGCATGAGGCAGAGAAAGAGAGAGAGAATGGGCATGCCAAGGCCTCCAGCCACTGCAAATGAACTCCAGATGCATGTTCTCCCTTGTGCATCTGGTTTATGTGGTTTCTGGAGAATCAAACTGGGATCCTTTGGCTTTGCAGTATATGCCTTAACCATTAAGCCATCTCTCCAGCCCACTCCCCAGTTTTTATTTATTTATTTTTTTTGAGGTAGGGTCTCACTCTAGCTCAGGATGACCTGGAATTCACTGTGTAGTCTCAGGTGGTCTTGAACTCTTGGCGATCCTCCTACCTCTGCCTCCCGAGTGCTGGGATTAAATGTGTGCGCCACCACTCATGGCTTGATGTTACTACTTTATTCAGGTAATTAATTTCTTCTGAGTTTAGTTTTGGTAGGTGTATGAGTAAAGGAATTGAACCATTTCTTCCATATTTTCTAGTTTTGTGAAGTATAGGTTTTGAAATATGTCATGATGATGATCCCAGTTCCATTGTTATCTGTTATAACATTTCTGTTTTCTATTGTTGATTTGAGTTTTTTTTTTCTTTTTGATCAATTTAGTCAGGGGTTTATCAATCTTGCTTTTTTTTTTTTTCTTCCAGAGAACCAGCTTTTTGTTTTTATCATTTTTGTTTTCTTAATTTCCAATTCATTGATTTGTGCTGTGGTTTTTATTGTTTCTTTTTGTCTCTTACTTTTTTTTTTGTTTATTTTTATTTATTTATTTGAGAGTGACAGACAGTGAGAGAAAGAGGAAGAAAGATAGAGAATGGGTGTGCCAGGGCCTCCAGCCTCCAGATGCATGTGCCCCCTTGTGCATCTGGCTTATGTGGGACCTGGGGAATCGAGCCTTCAACCGGGGTTCTTAAGCTTCACAGGCAAGCACTTAACTGCTAAGCCATCTTTCCAGCACCCCCCCCTTTTTTTTCCTCAAAGTAGGGTCTCACTCTAGCTTAGACTGACCTGGAATTTGCTATGTCATCTCAGAGTGACCCTGAACTCATGGCAATCCTCCTCCCTCTCTGCCTCCTGGGTGCTGCTGGGATTAAAGGTGCGTACTAGCATGCCCAGTTTGTCTCTTGCTTTTGGATTTGGACTGTTCTTGTTATCCCACTGCCTTTGTGGTGATGGTTAAGTCATTACCTTGAGCTCTCTCTGACTTTTAATGTAGGCTTTTAGTGCTTATAAACTTCCTTTTTAAGAAGTATCCCATAAGTTTTGGTATGTTGTACTTTTGTTATCATTCGTTTGTAGAAATTTGTGGATTTTCTTTTTGATCTATCAATGACCCCTTCTTTGTTTAATAGCAAGTTAATAGCACCCATGATTGGTGTATTTTGTTTGTTTGTTTGTTATTTCTCTTGTTATTTCTAGCTACTGCATTATGGTCAGATATAATGCAAGGAGTTATGGCAACTTTCCTGAATTTGTGGAGACATGTATTATGCTTTAGCATATGATGTATTTTAGAGAGGGTTCTATGAGCTGCTGAGAAGAATGTGTATGAGTTAGGATAGAATGTTCTGTAGATATCTGATAAGTCCATTTGATCTATGATGTTGTCTAGTTCTGTTAGTTTTCTGTGTTGATTATCTGTCTACTGATGAAGCAGGATGTTAAAGTCTCCTACTATTATTGTATTGGGATTTGTTTCTGGTTTATTGTCTAGTAGATTTTGCTTTATAAAATTTGGTGCATATGAATTTGTGATTGTAATATATTCTTTTTTTTTTTTTTTTTTTTTTTTTTTTTTGATTTTTCGAGGTAGAGTCTCACTCTAGCCTAGGCTGACCTGGAATTCACTATGTAGTCTCAGGGTGGCCTCAAACTCACGGCATCCTTCTACTTCTGCCTCCCGAGTGCTGGGATTAAAGGCGTGTTCCACCATGCCCTGCAGATCAGTATGTTTTTTTAAAGTATATCCTACTAGAATTTCTATTGTCCTCTCTTTTAAATTCCTGCCTAGTTGATTCTACCAAAGATGTTTCTAGGTTAACAAAGAACTGCAGCAGACAGTGCTTCAGATCACTTTCTCTATCTTAAAGTCAAATATCTCTGTTTTTTTTTTTTTTTTTGACAGTTTTGGAATCCAAAACTTGAAACTGGTGTGTAGGAATGAAAGCTTTAAAAACTCCAATGTGATCATTTAAAAAATTTGTGTTTGGGGCTGAAGAGATGGCTTGGTGGTTAAGGCGCTTGCCTGCAAATCAAAGGAGCCAGGTTCGACTCCCCAGGACCCACGTAGGCCAGATGCACAAGGGGGTGCAAGCATCTGGAGTTCGTTTGCAGTGGCTGGAGGCCTTGGCATGCCCATTCTCTCTCTCTCTCAAATAAATAAAAATAAAATAATTTTTAAAAATTGTGTTTATGATAGACAGCCTAAGCAAAAGATTAGGTAGGAATGCAAGAAAGTAAAATATTAGCATATATATGTATATATATTATTTTACAGTATAACTATATTCTATAACTCACCTTATCACGTATATCAATTTTCATTTTAAGTCACTTATTTTACTTTCTCTACTTCCCAAAAGAAAATATAATTAATTGATTTTTTGGTCTGTAAAGTCTTACTGATATCTTAATCATAATCTTTGTCTTGAATGATGGGTTTTGGTGATGCAAATAATACTATTTGAAAGTAGCAGATTTTGTAGGACACTTGAAAAAAATACTTAAGTTTCTTATGATTCCTAGAGAAATCAGTAACTTATAGTGTTACTGAAAGTGATCTAATATATCAAATGTATGCATGATGGTAAAATATGCATCAAATATAAATAAACCAGAAGTTGTTACATTATTACACTTTCTCTTCTCTCTCTCCCTCTAAGACATGGTCTAATTTGATTAACCAGTAAGTTTCATTGGGGTTACATACAGGAGCATGGGAACGTTATTGGTGGCCCAGCAACTGCTCAGCTCTCCTAGATCCTTAGGGAGGGTGGTGTGTCATGCAGCTGGCATTGCCTTGTGACCTGCTGGTAACCTCATGAGTCCTGTCCTCAAGGAGATTTACTCAATGTGGCCACATTGGAAAGAAGAACAGAGAAGTTCAGTGACTCCCCAAGTCCATCTTTGGGGGTTATAACATGAAGTTCTTTTTTTTAATTAAAAAAATTTTAAACTTAAAAAAATTGAGAGAGAGAGAGGAAGATATATCTTTATCTCTATATATCTATATCATCTACTATATCTATATATATCTATATATCTTTATGTATGTATGTATGTATGTATGTATGTGTGTGTGTATAGATAGATAGAGAGAGAGAGAGACAGAGAGAGGGAGAGAGAGAGAGAGAGAGAGAATGGGCCTGTCACTGCAAATGAACTCCAAATGCATGTGTCACCTTGTGTATCCAGCTTACGTGGGTCCTGGGGAATCCAACCTGGGTCCTTAGGCTTCACAGGCAAGTGCCTTAACTGTTACACCATCTATCTCTCCAGTGCATGCAGTTTCTTTTTGAATAGAAGGCAAAAGGGTTTGCATAAGTATGCAGTCCCACCATATCAGTGTGTGGATCTACCCCTCATGATTGTGTGAGCACCAGTGTGAATTGTAGCCAGTCTTGTGAGGGTCATTTGGGAATAGCCAGAGCTGCTCTGGCTTCAAGAGATCAGTAGCCATGTCATGTCTGGCAGACAGAGTTCCACACAGGGGATGAGGGATGTGCTTTTGCCAGAGAAGTTTCAGTTTTGTCTGTCTTATGTGTTGGTGTTCCCACAAAATGTCTTTTGAAAATTTGGATATGTGGTAGTGCCTGTAAGCCTGGCACTCAGCAGGAGGATGGCACTATAGAGACGCTCTTTCTTAAAAACAATGAAAATCAGCTCCTGCTGCTTTGTTTTTGAGGAATACTGGCTTTTTATCTGGGAAAAAGTGACATTACTTCAAGTTTAGGGGTTTAGGAAAGCAGAAGTTAAGAAGAATCAATTTAGAATTTTCTAACCGTTTAAAAGCATTTCTTTTAAAAACTGCAGTTGTGTAGTAAGTAGAATTCTTCTATTACGAACTAGAATTTTGGTACATGATTTCCAGTTAAGGGCGACTCTCCTCTGTTACTGTCAGTTCTTCAGCACACACCGACTGTGCTCGAGCTTCATATGGGATTCATTGGCCTAGAGCCTAGAGAGTGTGACTGTCAAGCCAGTACAATCCAATAAATCATAACTCCATAGCTAGTCAGCTTTTTATGAAGCTGAGTTCAGAGGCTCTTTAGTAGGTTTTAATAAGTGAATACTTACGGTAATAGCCTTATAATCTCATCGTTAATTTTTCTTTTATGAATTCATCCCGTTGTACTCTTCCAGCATTACCTTTAAACCCTTTCAACATAAAAGCAATTCTGTGCCACTTGCTTCTTAATTATATGACTAAAGTGAAGAAAGTGGGTTCAGGGGACCCTAAACTGTTTGAAGCTCTTAGGGGGAGATTTTTGCATATTTGGACTTCAATTGTGGAAATTTAAACAGTTATAGGAAACTTCAGAAAAAATATTTTTAAAAGCTGTATTTATTTTAAAATAATATATGTAGTCATTCTGATGTCTAGTCATTCCAAAAAAAATGCTTTTATTATTTGAAGAAGAAATATATTAGTCATTTTTTTTACTGGTAAATTATTTTTCTTAAGAAGTAAAATATTTAATATTTACTGAAATAGTGGAATTCTAGGTATATTTTTTATTTCCTTAAACAGCTTTAACTGATTCTTTTAAAAATATTTTTTACTTATTTGAGAGAGACAGAGAGAGAAAGAGGCAGAGGGAAAGTTAGATAGGCATACCAGGGCCTTCAGCCACTGCAAATAAACTCCAGATGCATGCACTACTGGCTTTACATGGGTACAGGGGACTTGAATCCTGGGCTGTCAGGCTTTGTAAGCAAGTGCTTTTCACTAAAGAGCCATCTCTCCATCCCCTCTATTTTTCCTTGTGGTGGTGCCGCGGATTGAATCAGGGCATCACACATGCCAGGAGAGTGCTCTATCAGTGAGCTCTAGCTCCAGCCCTAACCAGTGGCTGTAACCATTAATATAACTATCTTTCTAAAACAAAAGAGCTTTGTTATCAGAAACTCCTTACCACCGAATTCTGGGGATTTTTATCATTCTTGGGAAAGTAAATACTTTCATAAATTCTTTTATTTATTTATTTAGGATAGAGAGAAAGATAGAGAAGAGAGAGAGAGTCAGATAGAGCCTGGGCATGCCAGGGCCTTTGGCCACTGCAAACAAGCTCGAGACACATGTGCCACTTTATGAATCTGGGTCCTAGGGAATTGAACCTGGGTTCTTTGACTGCAGGCACATGCCTTAACTACTAAGCCATCTCTCTAGCCCTTAAATTCTTTTTAAAAATAATTCTACTCATTTATTTGCGAGTTGAGAGAGAGAATGAGAATGAATGAATAAATATATATATGAGAATGGGAAAACCAGGGCCTCTAGCCACTGCAGCTGAATTTCAGATACATGTGCCACTTTGTGCATCTGACTTTACAGGCATACTGGGAAATTGAACCCATGCTGTTAAGCTTTGTAAGTATGTGCCTTAATCGCTGAACAATCTCTCTAGCCCTATTTTCTTAAATTCTAATGTAACCGAATATTCCTGATTTATTTTGCATTTCTCCTGTGCTGATAGTACCTGTTTCTCTAGTGTTCCCATAGCTACTTAAAAAAGCTTTTTATTAACAACCCCTATGCATGTAGACAGTATACATAATCATAATCTCCTAGTACCCTGCCCTTTCCCCCTCTTGAATTCCCTCCTTCATTCTTTACAGTTGAACTCTCTTCTATTTTCCTTCTTATTATGCAGGTTTTATGTAGGTAGGTATTACTGGGAGGTCATGAAGACTGTGGCCACTTAAATTTTTAAAAAATATTTTATATTTATTTGAGACAGAAGAAGAAAGAGAGAGAGAGAGAGAGAGAGAGAGAGAGAGAGAGAGAGAGAAGCTCCAGACACATGCACCACCATGTGCATCTGGTTTACGTGGGGCCTGGAGAATAGAACCTGAGTCCTTAGGCTTCACAGTCATACTCCTTAACTGCTAAGCCATCTCTTCAGCCCCACTTTAATTTTTTTTGAGGCAAATGCAACATACTGGCCTTGTTTTAAAAAAATTTTTAATTTTATTCATTTATTTATTTGACAGAGAAAGAGTGGGGCAGGGGGAGAGAATGGGCATGCCAGGGCCTCCAGCCACTGCAAACAAACACCAGACTTGTGCGCCCCCTTGTGCATCTGGATAATGTGGGTCCTGGGGAATCGAACCTGGGTCCTTTGGCTTTGCAGGCACATGCCTTAACCACTAAGCCATCCCTCCAGCCCCCCTCTTTTTAATGTGAGGGTGTGTGCGTGTGTGTGTGTGTGTGTGTGTGTGTGTGTTTGTATGAGAGCAAGAGAGACAGAGGATATGAATTGATGTTCCAGGGCCTCCAACTACTATAGTCGAATTCCAGATGCGTGTGCCACCTAGGGTGCATGTGCAACCTTGTGCATTTGCACCACCTTGCGCTGGCTTATGTGGGACCTGGAAAGTTGAACAGTGGGTGCTTACTTAGACTTTGCAGGCAAGTACTTTAACTGTTAAACCATCTCTCCAGCCCCATGACCACTTTTTATCTGGAAGACATCATGGCTACTTTTAATAAGGAATTGTATTTAGAAATCAAAATCATAGTATTAGACATACTCATTTTCTTCCTCCTTTCCTCCCTCCCTCCCTCCCTCCCTCTCCCTCCCTCCTTCCCTCTCCCTTCCTCCCCCTCCCTCCCTCCCTCCCTCCCTCCCTCCCTTCCTTCCTTTCTTTCTTTTTGTTTTTTTGAGGTAGGGTCTCACTCTAGCTCAAACTGACCTGAAATTCACTATGGAGTCTCAGGGTGGCCTCAAACTTATGGTGATCCTCCTACCTCTGCCTCTTGAGTGCTGGGATTAAAGGCATGTGTCACCATGCCCAGCACCTATAGCTTTTATTGTAGGGAAAATCTTAAAAAAATTTTTTTTTGAGGGATGGAGGGATGACTTAGTGGTTAAGGCATTTGCCTGCAAGCCAAAGGACTCAGGTTCAATTCTCTTAGACCCATGTAAGCCAGATGTACAAAGTGGCACATGCATCTGGAGTTTGTTTGCAGTGGCTAAAGGCCCTGGTGCGTCCATTCTCTCTGTCTGTAACTCTCTCTCTGCTTCTGACTCTCTCAAACAAATAAATAAATAAAAATGTATTTAAAAAAACCAAAACAAATAACAAATAAAAAAGGTTAATTTTTTTTTTTTTTTGAGGTAGAGTCTTGCTCTAGCTCAGGCTGGCCTGGAATTTAGTATGTAGTCTCAGGCTGGCTTTGAACTCACAACAATCCTCCTACCTCTACCTTCCAAGTACTGGGATTAAAGGCGTTTGCAACCTGGCTGAATATTTATTTAATTTAATTAATTTATTTATTTTGAAGGCGGAAATGGTGGCTCCTTCCTTCCTCCCTCCCTCCCCCTCTCTTTCTTTCTTTGCTTAAGGGGGGGAAGAGGCAGAGAGAAAGAGAGAATGGGTGTGTCAGGGCCTTTAGCCACTGTAAATGAACTCCAGAAGCATGTGCCCCCTTGTGCATCTGGCTTGCATGGGTCCTGAGCAGTCGAACTAGGGTCCTTAGGCTTTGCAGACAAATGCCTTAACCACTAAGCCATTTCCCCAGCCCCAACTTTTCTTTTCTATGAGCTGGGCGTGGTGGTGTATGCCTTTAATCCTGGAATCCTATCATTCGAGAGGCAGAGGTAGGAGGATTGCTGTGAGTTCAAGGCCACCCTGAGACTATCACACCTGGCTGTAGGGATCAATTTTGTGCTCACCTGCTTAGGCTGAATAAACTCAACATAATTTAACTTTCCTAATCCTTGTTTTATATATATGTGTGTGTATATATATATATAAAATAAATAGGTCAGCCTGGGCCAGAGTGAGACCCTACTTCAAGAAACAAAAAACAAAATAAAACAAAAATTATTAAGGTTGGTGGAGAGAGGGTGCAGGAACTAAAGAATATGAATAAATGAGAATGGGTATGCCAGGTTCTCTTTCTAATACAATCAAACTCCAAATGCATGTGCTGCTTTGTGCATTTGGCTTTACATGGGCACTGGGGAACTGGACTTGGACAGGCAGGAGTTGCAAGCATGCATCTTTAACCACTGAGCAGTCTCTCTGTAGGAGCATTCTGAGTAGCTCTTGAGAGTCCTTTCATTTTTCCTTGAGTAATGGATATGAACTCTGAGTACTAAAGGATAGTTACTTCTATGACTAAGTTATAACAGGGATGTAGGAAAGTTAAATTATGTTGAGTTTATTCAGCCTAAGCAGGTGAACACAAAATTGATCCCTACAGCCAGGTGTGGTGTCTCACGACCATAATCCTGGCTACATGAGGGACTGACAGGGTGGGAATCGTGTTTCTGAGGCCAGCCAGAATGTTTTCCAAACTCGAAAGCTTAAGTCTGGCATTGTGGCACACAAATTTATAGGCTACCCTGAGACTACATAAGTGAATTCCAGGTCAGCCTGGTCTACCAACTGGTAGGCAGCAAGGAAACCACAAGGAGCTTCTATATTCTACTAAAGTTTGAGCAAGCTAGGAAGCTCCAAGAAAGAGTTCAATCCTTATTTCAGCCTTAGACATGCTGGGCAAAGAATCTACACACATTTTGAAGTAAAAGGTAATATATTAAGGGTGTTGGTTGCCCTTAAAGTTTCTGGTATTTGTTATACATCAATAGAAAACTAGTACAGTTTTAGGGCTGGAAAGATGGTTAAAGCATGTAAAGTTTGTTTGCAGTGGCTAAAGGCCCATTCTTATATTCATATTCATATTCATTGTCATTCTCTCTCCGCCAGGCATGGTGGTACACCTTTTTAATCCAGCATTTGGGAGGTAGTTAGAAGGATTGCTGTGACTTCAAGGTCAGCCTGGGCTAGAACGAGACCCTAACTCAATAAAAAACTAAAAAAGTGTACAGTACAGTTTTGTAAAAGCCAAACATGTTAGGTTATCATGCACGTCCTTAAGAGGGTGGTAGGGATTGTGTTCAAGCCTAAGAACAGATACATTATGTTTTGCACTGAGAATGGAAAGGATAAGAATGGATTCATATGATGATACACTGTGAGGTCCTCAGAATGGAAATGGAAAGTGCTGCTATCTGTTTACTGCCAGTCAGTACCTAGTTCTGTGTAGGAAGATACTGGGGATGGGCCTTCAGTAGGAGTATATAGACTTAGAGTAGCTGTTAATGGTTGTGAGAAAAAACATGCTAGGATAATTGGGAGTGCTCAGGGCTGTGGAATGTGAATTGGTAGAGATGATCATTCTGTAGATTCATGTGATTTTGAATTGATGTATTTTCATTGTGCATAGTACTATGCTTCATAAGGACATAGTCATAAAAGTATATAATGTACTTGGAGCACATTCCCCCACATTCCCTTTTTCCTTCCCTACCTTTTCCCCTCATTTTAGTTCCTTTATTTGATATTCCCCCCATATGATAGTCTTGAGTCTTATTTAGGACTTTGGGAGTTTGAGTGGCATATAATGATTGAGGGGTAGGGGAAAGTCATTCTAGAATAAAAGTTCTTTATTATACCTATAACAAAAGGATATTCTGGATTATGTTAAGAGAATGGTCAAAGTTTAGGATATTGAACATAGAAAAAAAGTTAAGGTTGGGCTGGAGAGATGGCTTAGCGGTTAAGCGCTTGCCTGTGAAGCCTAAGGACCCCGGTTCGAGGCTTGATTCTCCAGGACTCACGTCAGCCAGATACACAAGGGGGCATACGCGTCTGGAGTTCGTTTACAGTGGCTGGAGGCCCTGGCGCGTTCATTCTCTCTCAGTCACTCTCTATCTGCCTCTTTCTCTCTCTGTCTGTTGCTCTCAGATAAATAAATAAAAAATAAACAATTTTTTTTTAAAAAAAAAGTTAAGGAGCTGGAGAGATGGCTAAGTGGTTAAGGCGCTTGCCTTCAGAGCCTAATGACCCAAGTTCAATTCACCAGTACCCACATAAAGCCAAATGCACAAAGTGGCCCACCATTAGGAGTCCATTCTCAGTGGCTGGAGGCCCTGGCACATGCATTGTCTCTGTCTCTGTCTCTGTCTCTCTGCTTGCAAACAAACAAATAAATAAATAATTTGGGGGAAAGAAAGCTGGGCATGGTGGTGATGCCTTTAATCCCAGCACTCGGGAGGCAGAGGTAGGAGGATCTCTGTGAGTTTGAGGCCACCCTGAGACTACATAGTGAATTCTAGGTCAGCCTGGGCCAGAATGAGACATACCTCAAAAAAACCAAAAAAAAAAAAGGTTAGAGAGATGGCTTAGCAGTTGTTTTCCTGCAAAGCCAAAGGACCCAGGTTCAATTCTCCAGGACCCATGTAAGCCAGATGTACAAGGTGGCTCATGAGTCTGGAGTTCATTTGCAGTGGCTGGCAGTCCTGACTCACCCATTTTCTCTCTCTCTGCCTCTCTTTCAAATAAATTTCAAATAAAAAGAGAAAAACTAAAAATTAAGAAAGTAGAAGCTAGATAAGTACATGGACAGTAAATGGAATAGCTAGAGCCTAGAACATATTTTATAAGAAATACATGTTAAATCAATAAATATCGAGAGTTCATTGTATCAGAAGAAGAACCATTTTTGGCAATGGCAGAATTAGCCATTGTTAAGGATGCTTCAAAATTTTACGTCACTGGAGTTGAACAGGTCAAAGAGTGAATTTATCTTTGATGACTTTAAGTAGATAATAGTATTGCTCAGAACTTTGAAGGGCTTGGACCTTAGAGTATTTAATTTATGGAAGGAAAATGGCTGAGTGTGATGGATTACAAGGTTGTTGAAGGGTAACCTGTAGGCCAAATCTAGCCTCAATCCTCTTTTCTTTTTTCCTCCATCCTCTTTTTATAGTTAATAGCTTCACTAGAACATAGATTTGCCTGTCAGCTGTCTGGAGTTCATTTGGTGCTGCAGTGGTGGAATTGACAAGTTTCCCATATTAAAGCTATGAACACACTCCCAAGCAAAATGAACACACAATAAATTTCAGTTTTGATTCTGCAAACACTGCTAATGGACTCTGGTTAAGAAGTTTTGGATGGTAGAACACAGTATATTCCTCTCTGTGCTTCATCTCTTCATAGAAACTAGCTCTGTTAGCCTGTCATTGTGTGTGTCATAGAGCATCACTTTATACTGTGATGAAAGATGGTACTACAGAATGAACTATACTGTGACTGTTATCATTAAGGCAGCCATGAGTATGTGGATAAGTGAATAGAGATCAGTACATCTACCTGTTTATCATCTACATATATGTGTGTATCTGTTTTCTCTCTCTTTCTCTCTCTCTCTCTCTCTGTGTGTGTGTGTCTATAAAACCAATATTAGTCATGAATATATAATGTTTCTATGTAAAGTACAGCATATTGTGAGAGGCAAGAAATTGCTTAATTTTCTTCTAAGCAATTTCCAGTTAAGGCTGTTAAGTAAAGGAAGATTTTTTTTTTTTTAAAGATCTATGTTTAATTAAGAGAAGGGGAAAAGAAACTAGTTTATTTGATGAAAAACTGTTTAGTCACTAACTGTTCTTTAATAGGTGTCACTTGAAATTTTTTCCACTGTTAGCTGTGGTAGTGGATCTGTTTAGCTACATTCAAGAACCCTTAGCTGGACTTCATTCTGTTATGACTAGTTTTGGTCACTGTTTTAACATGGAACACTTAACATTCCCATTGCCTTTGTCATGCTCCCGTCTACAGACATGACATAACACTCACAGCCTTTTGGAGTTTCTTTCAAAGTAACATATTTACTTGTGTTCTTTT